>NC_134265.1:31531828-31534328 GCF_031893055.1 Leptodactylus fuscus | reverse complement strand
CAGCGAAGATGCTGAAACAATTTTATTTTATTTTTTAAATGATCTCATCTCTAGTTATAACAATGTGATTCACCCAAATACCAGATGATCAATCCATCTATTTGTGATTAATACTATTGTGCTATCTATCCCATATCTATCTATCTATCTATCTATCTATCTATCTATCTATCTATCTCCTATCTATCTATCTATCTATCTATCTATCTATCTATCTATCTACAGTATCAATCTATCTATCTATCTATCTATCTATCTATCTATCTATCTATCTATCTACAGTCCTATGAAAAAGTTTGGGCACCCCTATTAATCTTAATCATTTTTAGTTCTAAATATTTTGGTGTTTGCAGCAGCCATTTCAGTTTGATATATCTAATAACTGATGGACACAGTAATATTTCAGGATTGAAATGAGGTTTATTGTACTAACAGAAAATGTGCAATATACATTAAACCAAAATTTAACCGGTACAAAAATTTTGGTACCCTTCTCATTTTATTGATTTGAATTCCCCTAACTACTTTTTACTGACTTACTGAAGCACAAAATTGGTTTTGCAACCTCACTGAGCTTTGAACTTCATAGCCAG
Organism: Leptodactylus fuscus; assembly: GCF_031893055.1. Taxonomy (NCBI): domain Eukaryota; kingdom Metazoa; phylum Chordata; class Amphibia; order Anura; family Leptodactylidae; genus Leptodactylus; species Leptodactylus fuscus. Next base: position 31,533,735 of record NC_134265.1, on the reverse strand, counting down.
GTGTATGCAATCATAAGAAAAGGTATTTAAGGTGGCCAATTGCAAGTTGTTCTCCTATTTGAATCTTCTCTGGAGAGTGGCATCATGGGCTACTCAAAACAACTCTCAAATGATCTGAAAACAAAGATTGTTCAACATATTTGCTCAGGGGAAGGATACAAAAAGTTGTCTCAGAGATTTAACCTGTCAATTTCCACAGTGAGGAACATAGTAAGGAAATGGAAGACCACAGGGACAGTTCTTGTTAAGCCCAGAAGTGGCAGGCCAAGAAAAATATCAGAAAGGCAGAGAAGAAGAATGGTGAGAACAGTCAAGGACAATCCACAGACCACCTCCAAAGAGCTGCAGCATCATCTTGCTGCAGATGGTGTCACTGTGCATCGGTCAACTATACAGCGCACTTTGCACAAATAGAAGCTGTATGGGGGAGTGATGAGAAAGAAGCCATTTCTGCAAGCACGCCACAAACAGAATCGCCTGAGGTATGCAAAAGCACATTTGGACAAGGCAGCTTCATTTTGGAAGAAGGTCCTGTGGACTGATGAAACAAAGATTGAGTTGTTTGGTCATACAAAAAGGCATTATGCATGGCGTCCAAAAAAACAGCATTCCAAGAAAAACACTTGCTACCCACTGTAAAATTTGGTGGAGGTTCCATCATGCTTTGGGGCTGTGTGGCCAATGCCGGCTCCGGGAATCTTGTTAAAGTTGAGGGTCGCATGGATTCCACTCAGTATCAGCAGATTATTGAGAATAATGTTCAAGAATCAGTGACGAAGTTGAAGTTACGCTGGGGATGGATATTTCAGCAAGACAATGATCCAAAACACCGCTCCAAATCGACTCAGGCATTCATGCAGAGGAACAATTACAATGTTCTGGAATGGCCATCCCAGTCCCCAGACCTGAATATCATTGAACATCTGTGGGATGATTTGAAGTGGGCTGTCCATGCTCGGCGACCATCTAACTTAGCTGAACTTGAATTGTTTTGTGAAGAGGAATGGTCCAAAATCCCTTCATCCAGGATCCAGGAACTGATTAACAGCTACAGGAAGCGACTAGAGGCAAAAGGAGGATCTACTAAATATTAATGTCACTTTTCTGTTGAGGTGCCCATACTTTTGCACCAGTCAAATTTTGGTGTAATGCATATTGCGCATTTTCTGTTAGTACAATAAACCTCATTTCAATCCTGAAATATTACTGTGTCCATCAGTTATTAGATATATCAAACTGAAATGGCAAACACCAAAATATTTAGAACTAAAAATGATTAAGATTAATAGGGGTGCCCAAACTTTTTCATAGGACTGTATCTCCTATCTATCTATCTATCTATCTATCTATCTATCTATCTGTCGTATCTATCTATCTATCTATCTATCTATCTATCTATCTATCTATCTATCTATCTACAGTATCTATGTATCTATCTATCTATCTCCTATCTATCTATCTATCTATCTATCTATCTATCTATCTATCTATCTATCTATCTATCTATCTACAGTATCAATCTATCTATCTATCTCTCTATCTCCTATCTATCTATCTATCTATCTATCTATCTATCTATCTATCTATCTATCTATCTATCTACAGTATCAATCTATCTATCTATCTATCTATCTATCTATCTATCTATCTATCTATCTCCTATCTATCCATCTATCTATCTATCTATCTATCATCTATTGATCTCATCTATCTATGTATCTATTAGAGACGAGCGAGTAGTAAAATATTTGAGATTCATTTTGAGTAGAGCCTCAATATTCAACTACTCGATCGAATATTGAATCCCATTATAGTCTATGGGAAAAAATGCTCGTTTCAGGGGAAACCACTATTCGACTAAAGGAGAGTCACCAAGTCCACGAGTAGCAGGAGGAGAGTGTTTAGGA
>NC_134265.1:31471828-31526828 GCF_031893055.1 Leptodactylus fuscus | reverse complement strand
GCGCAGATCTGGCAGGAAATGGTCTAAAAGCCTCAGCAGCTGAGCGGGACGTCTCGGCCTCGTTGGAAATTTTAACCTTTTACTGCAGAGGTCATAGACGGCCCCGGTAGTGACAGCCCAAACGGCTATGCATATGAGTGATATACATATAGCACGCCTGATGTCTGCTGCAATCTCCATGGCTGGTTAGTGACTAGTCTTAATTTTATGTGACAATTTTGTGCAGGGGAAGCCTGAATGGAGCATATTGATGTCCCACTGGGTGCAGCTCCTGTTGTTTTGACAAATTCGCCTCTGCATTTATCAATCAGCCCTTACAATAGCGAGCGCATTGAATATCTAATTCAGGCATTCTAGCCGGGGACTAATAGTGCAAGATAGCATGTTATTCAATTTGCACTTGTTAGAGATGTCCTACTGACACCGGGCCAATTTGCTTTCTCACTTTGCAAATGAAAAAAGAAATTTGCCGGGTCTCAATCGCTTACATGAGTTACAAGCAAAATTTTAATTAGCATGTCATTATAGAAATAATTTATTGCTCCCGTGTAGTGGGGCAGGGTTGCAGATGCCGGGATTTGCTACTTCGAGTCAATGGGACCCTGAGTATTAATAGACTGGTAGTAAAAAAAATATACAATTGAAAACACTGGATTTATGTAAATGACATGGAGGCAATTTTTTTTAAAGGTGGGAATATTAAGAATAATATTACGGGGGGTTGTTTGAGTAAAGGGGATTAAAGAGGCGCGGGTGACAATGGAAATATATGGTTATTAAAACACAAGTTTGCAAGGAAAGGCAATGTGACCTCAATTCTGAGATTGGACTAACGTAGTTGTAAAAAAAAAAAAAAATTAATAAAAAACGTGGAAACAAAATTAATCTTTTTAGACAGATTAAACTTTGTTCACGTCTGCGTCGGAGTCTCTGTAAGGAATCGGTGGAGTGAAAAGTCCTGCACGAACCCAATTATAGTCTATGGGGTCCGCAGGTGTCCACAGGTAAACACTAGAGATGAGCGAGTAGTACTCGATCGAGTAGGTATTCGAAATACTCGTACTCAATCGAATACTATTAGCTATTCAAAGTTAAGATTTGATGCAGAACCAGCGTTGATTGGCAGAATGCTATACAGTCGGCCAATCAATGCTGGTTCTTCTCCTACCTTTAGAAGTCTTCTTCCTGCGCAGCTTCCCCGCGTCCTCTTCCGGCTCTGCATTCACTCTGCCAGGCATCAGGCCTGGGAAGAGCCGACTGCGCATGTCCGCTTGTAGTGCAGACATGCGCAGTCGGCTCTGCCTGGGCCCGATGCCTGGCAGAGTGAATTCAAGGCCGGAAGAGGACGCGGGGACGCTGCGCAGGGATAAGAATCCAGCCCGACCCTCACTCGTGGACTTGGTAAGTAGAATTTGATCGAATGTTGCCTACCCCTGAAACGAGCATTTCCCCCCATAGACTATAATGGGGTTCGAAACCCGTTCGAACAGTCGAACAGTGTGCGGCTGTTCGAATCGGGTTTCGAAACCTGAACATTTTAGTGTTCACTCATTTCTAGTAAACACTGGTTTAGTGGGTGGGCTCTCCGTCGTTCAGGTCAGAGAGAATGGCGCAAGTGTGAACCTAGCCTAAGTTAATGGGTTTCCCTCGAAAATATTGTCAATGTCCATTTTTTGTTTTCTCTTTCCCATTTTTAGTTCTGAGCATGTACAACAACGTATTGCTAATCGGACACAAACATATTACTATCCATTGGTAATCCATTTGTCTCCACCTTCCATTGACCTCAGTGTTAAAGAAAACGGATTGGTTGCTTTCTGTCTGGTATCCTAAGGCTAAGTTCACACAAACTTTTTTGGTCAGGGTTTTGGCAGAAATCCGCCTCCAAACCCTGAACCAAAACAACGCCTCACCATTCAAAGTATACAAAACGCTTCTGAGTCTTTTCCGCTAGCGTTTTTTCTTCATTCTTTTTGAGGCCGTGAGTGTTTTCCGGCTCACGGCTTCAATGCAAGTCAATGTGAGCCGATTTTTCCTGCTCCCGGTTTTTTGGCCAGAAACGGAACATGAATTATTTTTGGCAAAATCCTGATCAGGAAACAGCAGGCAGTTTTTTAAAATATAATTCATGACCACATCCCAAGAGGAAACGGATCAGGAAACTCCTCGAAAAACGCCTCAAAAAACGCTTCAAATGGCAAAAAACACCTCAGGAAACTCCTCATGGGTTTTCCGGTCCGGTTTTGACAATGCCAAAACCCTGACCAAAAAACTCTGTGTGAACTTACCCTTATTTTCCTGACTGTCTGGCTTTTCTCTCCACTCTATCGGTCCATTCCTATGGAGGAAAATGGTGAGGAATTTGGTGTGCAAATTCCACACCAAATTACTCACCATTTTACTCCATGGGAATGGACCCTTAGGGCCCGTTCACACGAGCACAGAGGGGGCAGATTATGGTGCGTAATCCATGTCATAATCCGCCCCCTCACAATGGTGGTCTATGGAGACCGCTAGCGTTCTTTTTTCCGCTAGCGGCATGTTGCCGCTAGCGGAAAAAAGAAGCGAGCTGCCCTTTCTTCAAGCGGATTCCGCGGCTTGTCGAGCCAGGGTGTCCACCTGGTGGCAGCAACCTCCGGAGTAGGCCCATTCATTTGAGCCTACTCCGGAGGGGGAAGTCGCGATCATTACAGTCATGGCAGGCGGGTTTTGACCCGAGAGTGACGTGGCTCCCCACGTCACTCTCGGTGCCAAAATCCGCCCCACTGCCCCTCGTGTGAACTAGCCCTTAAGAGTCCAACTGAAATTCTGCTAGCAGAAAAAGGAACCCATTGAAGTCAATGGGAGGCTTTTTTTTCAGCGCTGAAATTCAGCACCAAATTCAGCGCCATTTTCCTCCATGCGAATGGACCCAAAAGAGCAGATTTCAGACGGAAATGCTCCAAATACTCCCCTGAGATCAATGGCTTTTAAAACAAACCATTCAAAATCAATTTTTGAGGATTTCTAAAGTTTCAAAAACTGATTTTGCACCAAGACAAAGGCAGATGTGAACCCAGCCTTAGCGATAAAACATAAGCTGCGAAACTATAAAATTAATTTTAAAAAATTATGACTTTTTTAACTCTGTGTCAACTTTATCGAAAAAGAGTGCCTCATCATTCACGCTAAGCGTATTATCATTTGCACCTACAAGCTGGCATACATTTTTCCCCTAGGCACACAGCGCATTGGAGGATGTAATCTGCCTCATTAATATACTATATACTATATATTTAACTATGTTAATGCACCAAAAACACTAATGCCCTGTTCACATCTGCTTTTGTGTTCTGTCCGGGGAGAGTCCGCATGGGGACCCCCCCCAAACGTAATGCAAACGCAATTGCATGCACTGTGCAGTGAAAGCACACAGACCCCATAGACTATAAAAGGGTCTGTGTGCTTGCCCCGCACTACCCGCACGAATCATGCGCACAGGAAAGTAGATGGTGAACTACTTTCCTGTCCGCACGATCCCTGAGGTGATCTGGCGGTAAGCACACGGACCCCATTATAGTCTATGGGGCCCGTGTGCTTGTACAGCTCAGCACTTTGCACTTGTGTTTGGTATTCCGTTCGGCGGGTCCCCATGCAGACTCCCCGGACGGAATCCAAACTCTGATGTGAACAGGGCATAAGACTAAGGCCCCACGTAGCGGGCCAGAGCAAAAAAGTGCTGCAAGAAAAACTGTGGCAACACCACATCCAGGTTTTTCATGCAGCGCTTTTCACAGAGAAGTCTGCAGAGTTTTCCTCCAATTCTTTCCTTCAGTTATACCTATATTTCCAGCATCTCCATAGGTATAATTGCCATGTTGCAATTTACAAAACTGCCGTGGTTTTGGAACTCGCAACCTGTCCGCAGCTTGTATTTTCCCACAGTGTGGGGATGGGATTTGCTAGAATCCCTTCCATTTTGCTGTGAATGAAAATGCTGTGTTTTTTTAGTGGAATTTTTGCAGTGGCCAAACCAGGACTTTTACGTGACGTAAGTCCCCATATTGCAGGAATGCAGCTTTTTTTGTTGCGGATTTTCTTGCATTTGTTTGAGCCAAAGCCAAGAATGGCTACAAAAGGAATGGAAAATATATGGAAGTTCTTATATTATACTCTCCTGCTAGAGTTTGTTTCAAAAAACGCAGCAATATTTGCAGCTTTTCCACATAGCGGGGCCTTGGTCTGAAAAGGGCATCTCATGGGTTGGTTGCGTATAGTCAGGATAAGGAAAAAATTGGATACAATTTGTAATGCATTAGGTGTGAACCAACTGTGCCCCAAACCAGTTCACCTGCTGAAGGTGTTGTTTAAGTGGTCCTTTGGTTTTCATCCTTTAACCCCTATAGTGTTTAGATAACCTTCAACCATGAGGATCTGGGCTTCAGTGCAGGTAAACTATCACATTGCTAACTCTTGAAGTGTCCTGGTATTGATGACAGCTGAATCAGTAAGGTATGAGCTAAGGTCATTGTGATCCCTCTATGGAAATCCCAATGTACATTTAAAAAAAGTGTATATGCAATTCATATGGTATAACAACATATACAATTATAGTCCAATCATTCTTCTTAAAGGGACAGACTGATAATCCTTCACATAAAAGGGATTGATCATGTCTACACCATTTACAGATTACACCATAAAATAATTAAGTACAGATTCATGAGGGAAGGTTTTAGATAGCCGTCAGTATACAACATTGTAAATTCATATAACATTTCAGGTAAACTGTTAATCTTACATTATTAATAATAAATTAATAATAATAAAAATAATCCTAATAATTTTGTAATGAATATTAATAGAGATGAGCGAACACTAAAATGTTCGAGGTTCGAAATTTGATTCGAACAGCCGCTCACTGTTCGAGTGTTCGAACGGGTTTCGAACCCCATTATAGTCTATGGGGAACATATATTCGTTAAGGGGGAAACCCAAATCCGTGTCTGGAGGGTCACCAAGTCCACTATGACACCACAGAAAATGATACCAACACCCTGGAATGACACTGGGACAGCAGGGGAAGCATGTCTGGGGGCATAAAAGTCACTTTATTTCATGGAAATCCCTGTCAGCTTGCGATTTTCGCAAGCTAACTTTTTCCCATAGGAATGCATTGGACAGCGCTGATTGGCCAGAGTACAGAATTTGACCAATCAGCGCTGGCTCTGCTGGAGGAGGCGGAGTCTAAGATCGCTCCACACCAGTCTCCATTCAGGTCCGACCTTAGACTCCGCCTCCTCCGGCAGAGCCAGTGCTGATTGGCCGAAGGCTGGCCAATGCATTCCTATGGGAATGCAGAGACTTAGCAGTGCTGAGCCAGTTCTGCTCAACTACACTGTGTGCCAGTCAGCCCATCTGATATAGCAGAGCCGAGTGTGCACACTCAGCTCTGCTACATCAGATGTAGCAGAGCCGAGGGTGCACTAGAACTCCTGTGCAAACTCAGCTCACTATAATAGAATGCATTGGCCAGCGCTGATTGGGCTATTAGCCCAACTTAGCAGTGCTGAGCCAGTTCTGCTCAACTACACCATGTGCCGGTCAGCCCATCAGATGTAGCAGAGCCGAGGGTGCACTGGAACCCTTATGCACACTCGGCTCTGCTACATCAGATGTAGCAGAGCCGAGGGTGCACTAGAACCCTTATGCACACTCGGCTCTGCTATATCAGATGGGCTGACCGGCACACGGTGTAGTTGAGCAGAACTGGCTCAGCACTGCTAAGTCTCTGCATTCCCATAGGAATGCATTGGCCAGCCTTCGGCCAATCAGTGCTGGCTCTGCCGGAGGAGGTGGAGGTTAAGGTCGGACCTGAATGGAGACTGGTGTGGAGCGATCTTAGACTCCACCTCCTCCAGCAGAGCCAGCGCTGATTGGTCGAATTCCGTACTCTGGCCAATCAGCGCTAGCCAATGCATTCTATTAGCCCTATGAAGTAGAGCTGAATGTGTGTGCTTAGCACACACATTCAGCTCTACTTCACTGGGCTAATAGAATGCATTGGCCAATCAGCGCTGGCCAATGCATTCTATTAGCGTGAGCTGAGTTTGCACAGGGGTTCTAGTGCACCCTCGGCTCTGCTACATCTGATGTAGCAGAGCCGAGTGTGCACACTCGGCTCTGCTATATCAGATGGGCTAACCGGCACACGGTGTAGTTGAGCAGAACTGGCTCAGCACTGCTAAGTCTCTGCATTCCCATAGGAATGCATTGGCCAGCCTTCGACCAATCAATGATGGTTCTGCCGGAGGAGGTGGAGTCTAAGGTCGGACCTGAATGGAGACTGGTGTGCAGCGATCTTAGACTCCGCCTCCTCCAGCAGAGCCAGCGCTAATTGGTCGAATTCCGTACTCTGGCCAATCAGTGCTGTCCAATGCATTCCTATGGGGAAAAGTTTATGTCACAAAAATCACAGTTACACACCTGATAGAGCCCCAAAAAGTTATTTTTAATAACATTCCTACCTAAATAAAGGTTATCCCTAGCTATCCCTGCCTGTACAGCTATCCCTGTCTCATAGTCACAAAGTTCACAGTCTCCTATGACCCGGATTTGAAATCCACTATTCGTCTAAAATGGAGGTCACCTGATTTCGGCAGCCAATGACTTTTTCCGATTTTTTTCGATGCCTCCGGTGTCGTAGTTCCTGTCCCACCTCCCCTGCGCTGTTATTGGTGCAAAAAAAGCACCAGGGATGGTGGGAGGGGAATCAAATTTTTTTGGAGTTTGCCACGTGATGTTCGATTCGAATCGAACACATCGAACAGCCTGATATCCAATCGAACATGTGTTCGATAGAACACTGTTCGCTCATCTCTAAATATTAATAATAATGATATAAAAGTAATATTTTAAGACGTGCACATTGTTTAATAATAGTATTATAGAAATTAACTTTTTTTTAAGATATGCGCACATTATTATTATTATTATTAATTTTTATTTATATCGCACAATTAATTCCATTGTGTGTAATTATTATATTAATTCCACGGTGCTTTACATTATTATATTAATTCCAAGGTGCTGTACATTATTATATTAATTCCATGGTACTTTACATTATTATATTAATTCCATGGTGCTTTACATTTGGGGGTTACATACAGTACACAGAATATACAGGTAGATATAATACTAACAGTGACCAACTGGCACAGTGGGGTAGAGGGCCCTGCCCGCGAGGGCTTACAATCTATGGGGGAAGGGGGTAGAGACAGAAGGAGAGGGGGAGACTGTACAGATGACAGTGCGGTGATAGTGTTATTGGAGGTTGTAGGCCTTCCTGAATAGGTGAGTCTTCAGGGCCTTCTTGAATCCTGTGATTGTGTGGGGTCAGTCTTATGTGTCTTATTATTATTATTATTTCTATCCATTTTTTTAACCTATTTATTTTTAAGGTTCTTAGGTTTTACTTTAACCCCTTCCCAATATCCACCGTACTAATACGATAGATGCTCGGTGTTTAAGCATAGCGACTGCTCAGGAGTCGGGTGGCCACCAAAGACGCCGGGTGACATCTGTTTTATACAGTAGACACCCAGCGCTAATGGCCCTGGTTAGTCCCCGCACTGATCGTGGGCATTAACCAATTCGGTGCCTCGGTAAGTCTTTTGAGGCGCCATTTTCCTGGCAATCACTGGCACCCAGAGAAAGCTCCAGGGCCAGGATCCTTATGAAAGCTCTGTCATTCAATGGATTCTATATCAGGCTACTCTATGTAGCCTGCAATAGAAGACCCATTTTTTGCAATGCATTAGCATTGTAATGCATTGCATTAGTGATCAGACCCCCTGGGGTTCAAGACCCTCTAGGTAGTCTAATAATTGTATAAAAAAAGTAAATAAAGTAAAGTTTAAAAAAATAAAAAATAATAAAAACTCAAATCACCCCCCTTTCCTTCAAACACATATAAAAATACTTAAATACTGTGAAACACCTACACATTAGGTTTCACTTTGTCCGAAAACGCCCGCTCTACAAATCTATAAAAATCTTTTTCCTGTTCGGTAAACGCCGTAGCCCCCCCAAAAAAGCCAAAAGTGCCAAACCACTGTTTTTCCTCTGATAAAATTTGAATAAAAAGTGATTAAAGCAAAAGAAATTCCCAAAAATGATATAACTATAAAGTACACCCGGCCCCACAAAAAAAGACGCCCTATGCATCCCCGTACACAGAAGTATAAAAAAGCTACTGGTGTCAGAATATGGCGACTTTTAGAAAAAAAATTTCAGGGCACAGTTTTGGATTTTTATTAAGTTAAAATGTAAATAAAACCATATAAATTTGGTATCTCCAGAATCGTACCGAAACACAGAATACAGGGGACGTGTCATTTTGGCTGCACAGTGAACGCCGTAAAAACTAAACCCATAAGAAAGTCATGCAAATGCATTTTTTCTTCAAATCCACCCCATTCTGAATTTTTTTCCCGCTTCCCAGTACATTGTACAGAATTAGAGATGAGCGAGTAGTATTCGATCGAGTAGGTGTTCGATTGAAAACTACGGTATTCGAAATACTCATACTCGATCGAGTACCACTCGCTATTCGAATGGAAAAGTTCGATGCAGAATCAGCATTGATTGGCCGAATGCTATACAGTCGGCCAATCAATGCTGGTTCTTCTCCTACCTTTAGAAGTCTTCTCCGTGCAGCTTCCCCACGTGTCTTCCGGCTCTGAATTCACTCTGCCAGGCATCGGCCTGGGCAGAGCTGACTGCGCATGCCCGCTTGTAGTGTCCGCTTGTAGTGCGGACATGCGCAGTTGGCTCTGCCCAGGCCGATGCCTGGCAGAGTGAATTCAGAGCCGGAAGACACCGTGGGGACGCTGCAAGGAGAAGACTTCTCGGAGGATCCAGCCCGACCCTCACTCGTGGACTTGGTAAGTATAATTTGATTGAACGTTGCCTACCCCTGAAACGAGCATTTTCCCCCCATAGACTATAATAGGGTTCGATATTCGATTCGAGTAGTCGAATATTGAGGGGCTACCCAAAATGAATATCGAACTTCGAACATTTTACTGTTCACTCATCTCTATACAGAATCATTAATGGTAACACCATGAAGAAAAATTTGTCCTGCAAACATTAAGACCTCATTCTGGAAGGAGGGGAGTCAAAAAACGAAAAAGAAAATCAAAAATTGCCGTCGGCGGGAAGGGGTTAAAGGAATTTTTTAACGCCTCGGTTGCTGACTGTTTTGTGCAGGACAACAAAGTCCAATGTTCGGTCCTCGCACCTTCCCTTTCACCGTAAGATCTTTATTTTCTTCCATTTAATTATCAATTCCCTATTCAAATTTCAAGGTTTTTTTATTGAGGCCGGTGAACAAATAAAACATTTAAAGTGACTTCTTTGTTGGTCAGAAGAATGAACATTAGATACAAAAAATGAAACGGATAGGAGACAGTCAGGCTTTATCCCATTTAAAATCGCACCACCAAATAATATTTCGCACTGGCTGAAAATGACCTGGAACATCTAATTTGTCAAGGTCCATTTATTTCAGCAGTGTCTGTAAGATATAGAATTGCATGACCATTGTGCCAAGAGATGCTTTCTCTCTATTGAGAGTACAGAGCATTTGGATTTTCTAAAAAGATTTGTCAATGTAAATCTTGTGTTTCCATGGAGTCTATTAAACATAACTCTTGTTAGAGCTGTCATCCAATTTTTTTATGTTTACCACTGTTTGTGAATGGCTTATTTACAATGCTTAATGGTAGCGACTACAACTCAAAGCGTTCCATTCTTTTATTATCGCCATCTCAATTTTGTCGCTTAACGTGGTAGATGAAGCGTGAATGCCTCTAGGTAAGTTCGCGTCTAGAGAACAGATATATTTCACGGCTCCGCGTTTTGTGTGTTTTAAGCATCTTTGTCATTCAGCGAGGCTGATATTAAATAGTTTTAGTGGTCTCAGTTTGCCCATTTAGGCAGTTAGCCCTATAAATTATAACCTCGTCCAGAAGCGGGTTCTGCCAGGAGCATGAAATCCCCCATTAGTGAGAGTAACATTGGTAGAATTATCACTTGTTTAGGTTATTTGTTTCATTGGGTTTAGAAAATTCTGCTCTTTATTCTTAAGACAAACGTTCTAAGTATCAAGTTCAACATCTGCCTTTATAGTTAGAATTTTAGAAATACAGATCATGTTTTTTGACCTGAATGTTTTTGCTTCATGATATCATAGATAATCCAATAATAATACAAAATACAAATACAAAAGGTAGAGGCATGACAGTGACAATAGGTACAGATAGAAAGGGAAAGGTAAAAAATAGTAGAAGGGATATCACAAACTTAAGGATCTTTCAGTTCTCTGTATGGAATGATCTCCACTTAGTCCAGGGTTGGTTGCACAGCCTTAAAATAATCCTAATAATTTTGTATTTTTATTATTATTATTATTATAATAATAATAATATAATATAATAATAATAATAATAATAATAATAATAATAATAATAATAATAATATAAAACAAATATTTTGCTAAGATATACGCACATTATTTCTATCCATTTTTTTTATTTCTTTATTTTAATAACCATAAAATATTTTCATTCAATTTTAAATTTAACCTTATTTTTAAGGTTCTCATTAGAGATGAGCGAACAGTAAAATGTTCGATATTCGATATTCGTTTTGAGTAGCCGCTCAATATTCGACTACTCGAATCAAATATTGAATCCTATTATAGTCTATGGGGGAAAAATGCTCGTTTCAGGGATAGGCAACATTCGATCAAATTGAACTTACCAAGTCCACGGGTGAGGGTCGGGCTGGATCCTCCGAGAAGTCTTCTCCGTGCAGCTTCCCCGCAGCGTCTTCCGGCTCTGAATTCACTCTGCCAGGCATCGGGCCTGGGCAGAGCCGACTGCGTATGCCCGCACTACAAGAAAATGGCTGCTTACAGTCAAAGCGGCCATTTTCTTGTAGCGCGGGCATGCGCAGTCGGCTCTGCCCAGGCCTGATGCCTGGCAGAGTGAATTCAGAGCCGGAAGACGCCGCAGGGAAGCTGCACGGAGAAGACTTCTAAAGGTAGGAGAAGAACCAGTGTTGATTGGCCGACTGTATAGCATTCAGCCAATCAATGCTGGTTCTGCATCAAACTTTTCCATTCGAATAGTGAGTGGTACTCGATCGAGTAGGAGTATTTCGAATACCGTAGTATTCGATCGAATACCTACTCGATCGAATACTACTCGCTCATCTCTAGTTCTTATGTTTTACCTTAAGAAGCCATTTAACTAGTATACATGGATACCACATGGATATGTTACTATTTGCTATGTATCAACTTTATCACAAATTATTAACTTTTTTTCAATCAACTTCTGAATTTGTTGGGTACTTTTCTTATTTATATGTTGAAAAATACTGACTATGTTTTTGGCAAATTATATTATTTACTCATATAGATTATTAAGTGTTGGGGTTTAGCTTTAATGCAAGAGAATACAAAACCCAGAGGAAACCACACGGACCCCATTATAGTCTATGGATTTGTGGGTTTCCTTAGGTAACCACTTTTTTTTATGTGGATAGGTTTCCACTCAGGGGCTCCCCAAGCGGACTCCCCAAATGCAAACCTGAATGCAGATGTGAACCGGGCCTCAGCAGATAAAAAAAGTTACAAAAAAGAAGGCGATTTGAAGCTAAAAGTATGGAAATTATTAATACTTACTTGGACTCTTGGAAGTATTTAGGCTTAAACTGAATATTTTTATTTTGGATGTTTTTGTTTGCAACTTTTCTAAATAAACAAACATAAAGGAACAACACAGTTTTTGAAATCCCTCTAAAAATCTGATGTTTTTGGCACAATGACCCTGTCTATGTTGGAATGAAGAGGCTATATCATTTTATAGTGCCTTTTATGAACAGAAATACATGTAATAAAAAAAAATTGGTTTGCAAATTATTTGTGTTTGTAATTAAAGATAAAGATTTGAAAAATTCAAAATTTTAGCGATCACCAATTTTTTTAATGCCAGAGTTTAGCTGTTTAGTTACAATGATACGAATACCAACTTAAGAAAAGATAATTCTTTAATTGTCCCACCATGGGGAAATTCAGTGTTACAGTATCATAGATAATCCAGTAATAATACAAAAGCTCCACGGCAGAGGCAGTGGGTACAGTGGGTACAGTGGGTACAGATAAAAAGATAAAGGTAAAAGAGTAGTAGTAGGAATCTCACAACTTAAGGATCTTTCAGTTCTCTGTGCGGAGTGATCTCCGCTTAGCTTGGTGTTGATTGTACAGCCTAACCGCGGTTGGAAGGAAGGATCTCCAATAGCGCTCCTTCTCACACTTATGGTGAAGCAGTCGGTCACTAACAGTACTGCCCAGTGCTATTAAGGTCTCATACATGTGATGGGAGTTGTTCTCCAGCATGGAGCTCACCATGGACAGTATCCTTCTGTCACCCACCACCTGTACTGGGTGTAGGGGGCTCCCCAGGACAGAGCTGGCCCTCCTGATCAGCCTGTCAAGTCTATTTCTGTCCCTGTTTGGTATACTGCTCCCCCAGCAGGCCACAGCGAAAAAGATGGCTGATGCTACTACAGAGTTGAGTAAGGCCCTAAGAAGTGCCCCCTGGACTCCATAGGCCCTCAGTGTTTATTAGCATTTTTTTTTAGTTCAGTGGTCATGTAAGAGCTGTAAAAGCACAAAACTAATGTTAGGAGGGGCTGGGGCCTCCGCTGTGCTACGCTGAGGCTCCCGGCCTGCTCTGTGTCTGGCACTGGAATGGCACGGCTGCTCCCAGCAGGGGGGTAGGCCGGAGCCTCTGCTTGAGTCTGCGGAGGTTCTGGTTTCCCTCTAGTACAGGGACCGGCACTTCCAGGTTCAGGGGGTCAGCGGCAGGACAGAGGCTATTTAGACCTCAGTCTGGCTCTGGCCCTCTGCTGGTTACTTGTTCACTCTACGGTATCAGTTTCCTAGCATCAAAGCCTCTTCTGCTTCCTCCCTGCTCCCTGTCAACTGTCACCTGTCTCCTGCCTCCTGTCCCTGCTCTTGGATTCCTTGGATATTTTGACCCGGCTTGCCCTACAGACCTCTCCTCCATGATCCTGATTTTGCACCTTCCTGACCTCCTGTGTATGACCCTTGGCTTCCATCTGACCTCCCTGTTGGATCCTGATTTGGCTACTCCATTGACCTCCTGTGTATGACCCGGCTTACCTGACTATGCTTCTGCCTCTGCCTACTGCTACCACGTGACCTCCAGTTATTGACCCAGCTTGCTTGACCACGAAATTCCTCAGATATCTGCATGTATTTTCTAGATTACCTTCCTGCTCATCTGATACTCCATTCCTTCCTGCTCTCTTGGACTTCACTCTAAGGTTAGTGTCTGGGTCCTTCTGGATCCACCTTCTTCGGGTTCGCTGGTTGTGCTTCACTTACTGAGTTATTTTTTGCATCAGGTTACTACCAACTAATTTCTTTAAATTTTTTTTGTACATATCGAGCTACAAATTAGGGGAAAGTATAAAGATTGGGTTTGCCAGAGAGCATAGTCTGATAGATTGTGAGTTCTTACCTCTTCAACTTTTCCAAAACGAGATTGGAATGGACTTTTCAATAGAGAACATCCTGGTTTTTACCCCTTGACATACTTGTCATTAGCATCAGATGGTGCAATGATGGATAAAAAAAACCTGCTTTGCAGTACTAAGGTAACAGATAGGAGTCATAATCTCACAGGCAATGTTCAGGCAGGAAGAGTTTAGTAGAGATGACCAAATTTGAATTTTTCAAAATTTTGAGTTTGACCCAAAATCAAACCTATTGGGGTTCACCAGCCACAAATCACTAATATACTTTGTGGTCTCCCAGCAGAGATGCATAATAAACACTTATACTCACCTCTTCAGGCTTCTTTCGGCTGCCTCTGACTACATTACTGACGTCACATGAAGACTAAAAGTTGTTGAGATGGTAAGTAGGGGTATTTTAACATACTAGTGGGCTCCATTCAAAGGTTTCATAAGTGACTAATCCAACAAAATGTAATGCTCACACAATACAGTGTCCCCTCAAGTAGCCTCACAGAAATGTCCCGCAGTGACCATTTAATCACTACAAGTATATCACATACAAATTACGAATTAAAAAAGTCTTACACTCTTCTAATTCTATTCCTGTGGAGTTGCCTACAGGTTGTAGTCACGTCTCTGGCTCTGTACTAATCGTGCCTACCCACCACATACATGATTACCCGAAGCTTGAGTGGTGGAGCGTGGAGCTGATAGCTTTTTGGAGGACCTTTCATGTCCTCAGGCACATGCAGCTTTATATAACACTAGAAAGCCGACAGTGTGTTGAATTCAGCACACTGATGGCTTTCCTGTTATGTGCACCGGGGCGGGAAATGTCGGCGCTGTTACTGATCTCTGCCCACTGTCAGAAGGGCGTTCCTGACAGTCTAGCTGGGCTGTGAGGAATGCCCCTCCTGACAGTACTGTCCATAGCCCTGTACTGTCAGAGGGGGCGTTCTTTACCACCTAGCCATGACGCTAAGCAGTAAAGAACCCCCCCTGTACTAGTGAATGGACGAGTACAGTTAGGGAGGGGGGGGGTGTTCCCAACAGCCCTTTATCTTCTCACTACATGTATGAGAAGATAAAGCCATCATGGCTGTTTATCAGGAGGACACTACATGTATGAGACGACAACCCGACCACAATAAGGACATCATGGCTGGGTATCAGGTAGGGACACTACATGTATGAGAAGATAACCCAACCACAATAAGGACATCATGGCTGGTTATCAGGAGGGGACACTACATGTATGAGAAGATAACCCGACCACAATAAGGACATCATGGCTGGTTATCAGGAGGGGACACTACATGTATGAGAAGATAACCCAACCACAATAAGGACATCATGGCTGGTTATCAGGACACTACATGTATGAGAAGATAACCTGACCACAATAAGGACATCATGGCTGGTTATCAGGACACTACATGTATGAGAAGATAACCTGGCCACAATAAGGACATCATGGCTGGTTATCAGGAGGACAATACATGTGTGAGAAGATAACTTGGACAAAATAAGGACATCATGGCTGGTTATTAGGAGGGATACTACATGTATGAGACGATAACCCGACCACAAGAAGGACATCATGGGTGGTTATCAGGAGGACACTACATGTATGAGAAGTTAACCTGACCACAATAAGGACATCATGGCTGGTTAACAGGAGGACACTACATGTATGAGAAGATAACCCGACCACAATAAGGACATCATGGCTGGGTGTCCGACATGTCCCAGACCATAGAAAGTATCTACATTTTTGGTTGTATCCATTGGTAGCCGATCAAGACAAAAGATGTCACCTCTAAGATGGCTTGAGAAAATCTTTAAAACGCTGCACAATTTTTATTTATATTTTAAAAAATGTTTACCTGTCTACAAATGGTAATATTCATGGGAAACCTTTTAAGCTAACAATTTAATACAAGATACATTGTACATTTTTTTAAAGATAACATTCAAACATCTCTAAACTTATTCTACGTATAATCCATTTTTGTCTGACGTTAGCAGAGATGACTTTCTTACAGTTTCTGAGCAGATTGTCGCCCCTGCTGTCTCAGATATCTCAAAAAGAAGGCCTTTATTTTACTAACATTCATGATAATAGATAATATTTCCTATACAAGCATAATAGAGCCAAATAGGATATTTTTCTGGCTCCTAGGAGGCCATTGGATCCATTGATCTTGCGGGGAGCATAATAGGGATCAATGATGAGTAGCTGATTGCACTAGAGTTTGTAGATAACATAGTTATTGAGGCTTCTCGTGGAGAGACCCTGAAGACTAATCAGAGACTGTTAAAGCTGTTTAGGTC
The DNA here is from genome assembly GCF_031893055.1 of Leptodactylus fuscus. Lineage (NCBI taxonomy): Eukaryota > Metazoa > Chordata > Amphibia > Anura > Leptodactylidae > Leptodactylus > Leptodactylus fuscus. The sequence goes on along the minus strand of NC_134265.1, from coordinate 31,510,895 downwards.
ATAATCTCAGCTATAACAATGAGAAAAATCAGCGGTGATAGCGGCAACAAAAGGAACAAGTCACGTATTGATGATTTGATTTACTTTCTACTAGCACAATAATCAGAAGAAAGCTGAAGACGAGACAAATAAAAAAAAAAAATATATATATATATATATATATATATATATATATATATATATATATATGATATATACAGGGATATACAGGGATGCTTTAACCATAGGGTGAGTGAATAGTTGGGCCCAACCTGGGTCAAGCAGGACAGTCCTTTATCCAGAGTATTGTCCTGCAGTTTCAGGGGGCAGTCCAAAGTCTATTTGCATCCTTAGGACACAGATAAAGTTGAACAGAATGGTAGTGCACATGGCTATCAGTTCCACGTTCCAACTGGTTTTGGTTACTCCGTGGCAACAAGGCTACATGAGGATAACTTTTTACATTTTTTTTGCATTTATTTATTTATTGAATGGGCACTGAGCGGGCAGTGAGTTCATTTGAGGTGATACTACAGTGTTGGCCAAAAGTATTGGCACCCCTGCAATTCTTCCAGAAAATGATTGCAATCACAAACTCTTTGGTATTATCTTCATTTAATTTGTCTTCAATGGAAAACCACAAAAAGAATTGTCAAAAAGCCAAATTGGATATAATTCCACACCAAACATAAAAAAGGGGGTGGACAAAAGTATTGGCACTGTTTTAAAAATCATGTGATGCTTCTCTGATTTGTGTAATTAACAGCACCTGTTACTTACCTGAGGCACCTAACAGGTGGTGGCAATAACTAAATCACACTTGCAGCCAGTTGAAATTGATTAAAGTTGACTCAACCTCTGTCCTGTGTCCTTGTGTGTACCACATTGAGCATGGAGAAAAGAAAGAAGACCAAAGAACTGTCTGAGGACTTGAGAAGCAAAATTGTGAGGAAGCATGAGCAATCTCAAGGCTACAAGTCCATCTCCAAAGACCCGAATGTTCCTGTGTCTACCGTGCGCAGTGTCATCAAGAAGTGTAAAGCCCATGGCACTGTGGCTAACCTCCCTAGATGTGGACGCAAAAGAAAAATTGATTTATTATTATTCACCAAGGACATCATGGTATTGGTGTCAGTGTACCAAATAAAGTTGGACAAAATGGCTCGTGTTTTTTTTTTTTGTCTTTTGTTTTTCCATTAAATCTGAGAAAAAAAATAAAATTGGATCTATTGAAGGAATGAATGTCTTTAGAGAAGTAAGTCTATAGAGCCATGTACAGGAACAATATGGTGGCATACAGTAGAATCTAAGGCACCGACTTGGGAAGTGTAAAGTAGTGACTGACCAGCTGACAAAGATCCTATCCAATAACATTCTTTAGTAGATAAGACTGTAAATTCTACAAAAATGAATACCAGGTACTCAGCTTACATTTTGATCAAGGTGTATAAGCCCACTAACCACTTCAGGGTAACTCAGTGGTGTAAGTACCGGGGTAGCAGCGGTAGTGGCTTCCACAGGGCCGAGGATATTTTGGAGCCCGGCGACAGCTGCTACCGCTGAATTTTTATTTTTTTTTAATAGGTCGTAACTCCAGCCAGTAATGGGCCCTATTTACTTACTGATCCTGGCAGAGGCTGGGATTGGTAAGTAACGCCGCGGGCCCCACAGACACTATTATTATAATGATCGGAGGCTCAGGAAAGGTTAAAAAACCCATAAAAACCAGAGTTATTTACCTCTCCGGGCAGGATTCAATCCTACTTCAGTGACGTCCCTGACATCACATGACCGGGCCTGAGTTCTTATGCATCGCGATGCAGGCCCTCAGGTCACGTGACGTCCTGGACGTCATTGAAGATTTGAAGATGGCCACCATCAGCAGGGACCATACCGGAGCCAGGGAGAAGTAAATAACAGTGTTTTTTATGTTTGTATCCTCCCCTGGGTCACCGATTATTATACTCTGGGGTCTGAAAAGACCCCAGAGTATAATGATTGTTCATGTAAGTCCACAATGGGGCATAATACTGTGTACAGGGGCCACTATGGGGTATAATACTGTGTACAGGGGCCACTATGGGGTATAATACTGTGTACAGGGGCCACTATGGGGTATAATACTGTGTTCAGGGGCCACTATGGGGCATAATACTGTGTACAGGGGCCACTATGGGGCATAATACTGTCTTCAGGGGCCACTATGGGGCATAATACTGTGTGCAGGGGCCACTATGGGGCATAATACTGTCTGCAGGGGCCACTATGGGGCATAATACTGTGTGCAGGGGCCACTATGGGGCATAATACTGTGTGCAGGGGCCACTATGAGGCATAATACTGTCTGCAGGGGCCACTATGGGATATAATACTGTGTGCAGGGGCCACTACGGGGAATAATACTGTGTGCAGAGGCCACTATGGGGCATAATACTGTGTACAGGGGCCACTATGGGGCATAATACTATCTGCAGTGGCCGCTATGGGGCATATTACTTTCTGCAGGGGCCACTATGAGGAATAATACTGTGCACAGGGGCCACTATAGGGCATAATAGCGTGCGCAGGAATGCGGGGGGGGGGGGGGTTGGGGTCTTCGGCGTCAGTTGGGGGGGCCCCATGTTAAAAGTTTGCCACGATACCCAGCCATTCCTAGTTACACCACTGCGGTGACCTTATATACTGGGTCTCTACTCTGTTTTTGTGCAGAGTTTGATATTGATCACAATGGATTATCGGCAACTGGTTAAGAAAATACTAGAAAAAATTCTTAAAAACACTTGAACACTATGAAACCTGAAGGAATTCTGCAAAACTAAGAGTTACCATCAAGAAGGACACTAGTTTAATAAGCTTCAATATAGCACACACTGGTGTAATTGCATCAGGTATTATACAAGGTGCATATATAACTATAGTATGTGTATTACCTAAGTGCTTACTTAAAGAGTTTGTCCAGGCTGAAATATTATTTTTTAGTTTGGCCAGGGGAGGTGATAAAAGTTTAAAAAATCATACTCCTCTGTTCCCCATGCTCCGATGTCTTGGCAACATTTTACAGTCCTCCTGCTCAGCTGTCTTCTTGCAGTGACGTTCCTCATTGGCTGTGATTTTCCGAGTTCCTTCCGTTGAGGCCGCTGATTGGCCTCAGTGGTCACATATGCCAGGAATTTCCTCCAGCAGACAACAGCAGACTGGTTAGAGTTGTGTGTGCGAAAATGTGTGAAGTTTTAACCTGCTGTAACAAAAAATTGCTAAGTTTTTGAAAATTTAGCTATGCGAAAGACAGCCATATAATATTTGTTACGGAGCACTACATACCGTTTTTGATCAAAAAAATTTCCCAAAAAATCAGAAGTCCAAAAAGTCTCAAAGTTGGTTTGGTCATTATGATGCTGAAACAGTAGAGTGCACAGGATGGGCGGTGAATAAATGAGGCCGTACATGGACTACAGGGAACGCGCATTCACAACCTACGTTTCTCTCAGGCTCATGAATACTATGTCCTGGGGAGGTCAATTAGAGAGTTACTCCAGTGGAAGATGCTTCTGCGAAAAGGACATAAGAAGGCATCTAAAAGCTTTTACAAAGCTGCGGAACCCATCGTAGGTTTCTTTTAACGCCATGAATGATTCTAAAGACCTTGAGAGCTAGAGCTAAATTCCATGACATGAAGAACACCGGGCGAATTTTTCACCTATACCTATCGATCTATCCCTATATCTATCAATCCACCCATCTATGAATGCAGAAATTTTTGTTCTGTCAGAAAAGTAAAAAAAAACATGACGGAAGAAAGCCTCCATCTTATTTTTATTATATGAGACCGAACACAAACGGACACCAGAAAGAAGGGCCTTCGCCTGTATCAGTCACTTAATGTCCGTTGTTCTCATCTTACTGTGGATGACATCAACGGACATTAATAACAGCAGTGTGAACATACCTTTTATATACCGTATATAAGCCGACCCGAATATAAGCCGAGGCCCCTAATTTTACCACAAAAAAACTGGGAAAACTTATTGACTCGAGTATAAGCCTAGGGGGGGAAATGCAGCAGCTGCTGGAAAATTTCAAAAATTAAAATGGTCGGAGTTTTTGGATGCAGTAGTTACTGGGGAAGGGGAGGGGGGTGTTTTGGTTGTCTGTCTGCCCCTTCCCTGAGCTTGAGGACTGTTTTTTCTTCCCCCACTTGGAATTCAGTCTGGCTGAATATAGGGGATCTGCAGTGCTCCTATTAACCCCTTCCCGATGGAACAGGAGCACTGCAGATCCCCTATATTCAGTAGACTGGGCACTGTCAGACACAGGATACCTAATGTGTTTGTGTTTCACAGTAATTTTCTACTTTTATATGTATTCTAGGGAAAGGAGGGATTTACAACTTTTATTTATTTATTTATTTTTTAATTTTTTTTTTTTTTTTTTGCACTATTTTATGGGAGATTCTATACATTAATATTGTGGCTGGTCATAGACCCCCCTCCCCCCTCCTAAAAAAAAAAATAAAAAATGAAAAATAATTTTTTTTTTTTTTTTTTTTGCTTGACTCAAGTATAGGCCAAGGGAGGCTTCTTCAGCACAAAAACTGGGCTGAAAAATTCGGCTTATACTCGAGTATATACGGTAATAAATATTTGACAGTCATGACATTTAGTAAATTTTCATCTATGGAAGAATTAAGGGTTGAATAAAGGATAAAATATTAGGAAATTAAATTTTACAAAAAAAAGGCAAATGACGACATGTTTGGTACTTGGGTGCGATATGTTTTTCGATAAAAATCTGCATTTTTTTTTTTTTTACAGGAATCCCCCTCCCCGCACACCTTTGTCATTATGTAACGTTACAGTGAATCTCCTTTCCCATTGTGTCCCAGTTTTCTATGGCAGACCCTCACCATTGCACACCTGCAAAGTCAACTCGAAGCCACCGAACGCGGGCAGGTTGACACTTAGTGTCTCTTCCTCCTCTTCACAGTTCAGACCCCTTACAAGCCCCGAGACAAATGACACAAAAGCAAAAGTGCAGTGATTCAGACTGGATAGGCTTACAACATAATTCAATTAAATCCTGTGTGGCACACACCATGACAAAGCAGGGGCCACGACTTGAGGTCTGTGAATGCGGGGAGGCTGCACGGCCATAAAAAAAAAAAAAACAAGGTCCCTTTGACTGGTTAAATGTGACAGAGGCATATTAGGAAACCTCCCATCTAACAGGTGGCTGCGCAGCCCTCAGCTGCTGTTCTACATTGACCCTTCTTTAGGAAAAAATTTTCAGTATTTTAAAAAAAAAAAGTTACTGTATTTGATGTAGTGGAAACACTGTAAGGGCGAATAATTCCCTTTAGTCCCTTAAGGGACGTGGAGTTGGTTGTGTCTTGTATCCGTCCTACCGCCAGCCCAGCCTATTCTCTGCCTCTCAGCTGAATTAACATAAAGAAACAGTGTGAAAAGCCTAGCTGGTGGAGGGATTAAGTATATCATTGAAAGGAATTATGTTGTAAATGACTGGGAGGGGAAGGGGCTTCTGTTCGTTGGTCCCATCTGGTCTATAAAGAATACCTTGTTGTAATTAGCCCCAGATGGCTTTATGTTGCACTGTGTCTGGGCAGCCAGGTGCCACTGTGTCCTGCTGAGTGTGATATTCATTGCTGGATGTTGCGAGGGCTAAGATGGACTTTATTGCAACCTAATTTCTTCCAGGGCATTACACAAATATGAATTGGGCTTGAAACAATTGCACCTAAGATGAGCCAGCTTTGTAATGCGGCTTGTGCCAGTCGCCCTTCATGGATGAAGTCTCTTTGTTGTAGCCCCTTGTCTTGGAGTCTACGATGTCGGTGCATGGAAGGTGTTTGTGTAACATTGTCTCTACGAGGGTTAAGGAGGACTGGGGGACGTGTAGGAGGAGGAGGAAGGCTCTGCGTCAACTTGACATTCACATAAGTTGTAAATAGGAACATTCTGAGTTACAGTGCCCTTACATAATTATATTATGGGATTTGTAACATTTTCAATGGGACTGAAAAGCACAATGACGTACATCATCTGTTATCCTAAGCAGGTTTATTTTACACAAATCTGTTCAGCTATTCCTAAGATATAAGCCCTGTTCGTGTGGATGTAAATTAGGGTCTACAAGCCAAGTGGGCAGTAACGATACAGCACACAGAGACTCCACCCCTAACAGAAACCCCAGTGTTACCACCCACTTAATTACAAGCCATAACATTAAGACTAAGGCCCCACTGGGCGGAAACGCAGCCCTAATTGCGCTTTCAACAGAAAGTTTGCGGAGTTTTCCCTCCGCGAACGTTCTGTTAGAATTATATCTATAGGAAAGCTGCCAGTGTTTCCACAGATATAATTGACATGCTGCGATTTTCAACATTTTTGGAGACGTTGTAGATTTTTGAAAAAATTTTAAAGTCTTGCAATTCCAACTCTTGCCACTAAGCCTATAATAGGTTGTGAGACTTCCTGCCCACCCTGGAGATGGAGCAAAACACAATGGACTGGATCAGACCCTATTGACTTCTATGGGAGACATTGTATGCTCTGTGATCTCTGCATGAGGTCATTGCACAAAGGGGGGTGTAAATAAGCTGTAAAATCAACTATGGTAACTGGAGGATTCTGTGTCTGATCTACATACATTTCATAGTTGTGATCATCAGTGTGCAAGGGGCTGCTGCAAAGAAAACAGGAAGTCTTAGCGTATCACTTGGCTTAGTGGCCAGAGTCAGGATTTGTAGGAATTTTTTGAAATATAAATAATAACATGAAAAAAGTTCAAAAATGTCACCAAATATTTTTTACCGATGACCCTTCATGTCATCTGACATTGGCAATGTTATATACCGTTGGAAAGCTGATGGTGAATTCAGCTTTGCCCCCTTGGTTGTAGTATAAGGCTATGGAAGAGTATCATCAAGTGGGCATTACCCACTGCCTAGCGATGATGCTGAGCTTTGAGGCCAGCCCTTCTGACAGTGTTATAGGTGCCGAAACCAACTGCACTGATATCTCTGCAACTGATGTGCGTACAATGCTTCCTAACACTATATAATAGCACCCCCTAATGGTTGCTGGTGGTGCTGTTATTTTAAACATATGACTATGCGGGGCAGTGGAGGACCACCTACTTGACACTGTTATTGTTTCAGTGATATATAACACTGCCAATGTTAGGCTACAGACACACTTGCGCTGTGTGACCATTCGGGGATTCCGATCGAAAAATGTCCTGCAAGTAGGGTTGAGCGATCGTGTTTGGAAAAGATCGGATTCCGATCAGCGATTGAGAAAATTTTGCGATCGGAATTCCGAACACGATCTTTTTAGATGGGATCGAGATCGGTACTATTTCCCACAATGCTTTGCTTAGCCTTCACACTGAGTATACGCTCCGCTCATTCTGAGCGGAGTGTATATTCAGTGTGAAGGCTCCGCTGCGGTTCCATAGGAATGAATGGAAGCAGCCGGCACATAGCCTTAACTCCCTGCGCGCCGGCTGCTTCCATTCATTCTAATGGGAGACTAAACTAACATCTCTAGTAGCTACTTACCTCCAGAGATGGCCGCTCCGGTGCCCGGTGTTCTCCTTCTTCTTCTCCTTGCTGCCGCTACACGCTGCTCTTCTCGCCTCGCTGCTGCCGCCTCCCAGGTTAGTGTTTAAAGAGCTAGGAAGGCAGGGCTTGTGGCTTAGGAGAGTGTGGGTGGGTACAGGGCGGGGAGATGTGACGTCTCCCCTCCCAGTACCCGCCCATACTGTCCTAACCCGCCCACACTCTTCTAATCTGGGAGGCAGGGGGCAGCGAGGCAAGAAGAGCAGCGTGGAGCGGCAGTGAGGTGAAGAAGAACACCGGGCACCGGAGCAGCCATTTCTGCAGGTAAGTGGACACCAGGGGGAAATAAGTAGCCAGAGGATTTTAAAAAAATCCTCTGGCTACTTAGTGATTCTCTACACAGCGTGGATTCTAACAATTAAAGTGTTCAATTGTTAGATTCCATGCTGTATAGTGAATAGGATTGCTTTTAAAATCCGATCTCCAATTAGTAAAAAAATCCCATTGACTTGCATTGGGATCGGAATTGGGATCGAGATCGGGTTCGAATGAAAAATGATCGGAAATCGGATTTTAAAATCGATCCTGAAAAGTCAAGATCGGCTCAACTCTACCTGCAAGTATTTTTTGGGCAGAAACTTGGTGGAAACCCAATGGGCTCCATTATAGTCTATAACGTCCATTGGTTTCCGCAGGTAAATGTTTGTTAAGCGGATTGGGTTTGCATTTTTTGGAAACCCCAACGCTAGAGTGAACCTGACATGAAACTATATTTAACATAAAACTTGCTTAAAAATTTTGGTAAAATTTTTGGCGACACAAAACCTTGACCATCCCTATTGTCAATCACTCCTGCCATTGTCTTTCTTTTGAGTGCATGGGAACCTCTTTGCAAACCCAATTCTGAGTTCTAACTCGGATTTTTTTAGTATTTTTCAATACCACTCTTCCAGACAATCTGTCAACTTCTTGCGAAATGATAGACGAGAGCGAGCTGGACAGATTTAGTTAAGTATAAAATACAAACACTTTAGTTATTTCAGACATATGATTTAATGTAATAGCATACATTCTTTAGTATTGATGCTCAATAATGGGTTTACTTGTTCTTTAAATGTACAGTTTTGCATATTTCTCCCATCATAGAGCGCTAGTGAATATGTTTTCAAAAATAAAAGGCGATAATAACCATAATTTATGATAAGTCTTGTTTTTAAAGTCCTCTTCTAAAGTGCCATAGAGCTACCGCTAAAGACATGACAGATGTTTAGTCATCAGCAGCGGCTACTTACATAAATAACTCGCGGATGGAAAGCAAAAACTGTATTTATCTGGCATTTCTTGGAAATTCATAATATTTGAGAAACTGCTCTTCTAACATATTAAGAAGGGGTTTTTTTCATAACGTAGGGGGGTTTTTTTGCGCGAGCTGCTTTCTGCAGGCTTGCATTTGTTCTCCAACTTTTTCTTTTTCACAACACATGCAGTCAATAGTAATCTCAAGGCAGTATGGTAAAAAAAATTGGCTATGAGTGCCCCTTGACGCAACGGGGTCGGGGGTTAAGAAATTCAGATGAGTTGAATACCCATTTAAATACTGGAACCATAACTATGGTATAGGGGCATCAGGATCTCCTGTCTGAGATGATTAGGAGTATGGTGAACGGGGGCCCAGCAGAACTTGAAAGGAGCCTATTTCTTTAACCACTTCAGTAACGGGCCAATTTATGGTCCAGGACCAGATACATTTTAGGTTTAGTTTGTATGTGCGGTTTTGAGGGCTGTAACATTTTTCTCATACGTCTCATTCAACTAATTTTTGCGTCTTTTTTTCGGGGACACATAGGGCTTTATATTTATGTTGTTTTTATTTTCCAGGGTGTTTTATTTTTTTTGTTATATCCGGGAAAATATAAACAATATAGGAGGGAAATTGTGTCTGGTTTTCACTTTTCTTTCTTTTTCTTTTTTTATTTATTTATTTAATAATAACACAAAGTGCCACTGAAAAACTTTATAAAATAGTTTTCCTCTCCGTTACGGTAATTTTTATTTTGTATGGTGTCGTTGGGGGTGGGGTATAACCTTTAATAACAGCGTTTTATTGCTGTATTATTTTACTCATTTTTTAAATTATTTAATTTAATTTTTTTTTTTTAACATTTTTATTAATTTTTGTTTTTTCAGATGGTGTCCCCATAAGGTCATAAGAGACCTTTGGGGAAATCTGATCCCTTTTTTCTTTATTAGGGAGGCTGATTTCCCCTGCAACTGCGGCTGGTACATTTAGTCCCAGTTGCAAGAGGAATACAGCCTCCTGCACACTGTATACACACCATATAGAGCTTATCTGGGTCCTGTAGAACCCAGTAGCTCTTGCAAGACACTGAGCCCGGCAGATCAAATGTCCGCCGGGTCAGAGGGCAGCCCTATCATGGCGGCGCTCATATCTGTGCATACAGCGCTCATTGAGCGCTGTATACACAGCAATCGAGAAGGCAGGGACGGGAATAAACCTTCCCTGTCTTCTCTCTGGGAGCTCCGGCTGAAGTTACAGCCGGCTCCCAGTATCAGCAACTGCATGATCTCCGTGCAGCTACTGTGTTCTGACAGGACATACCGGCACGTGCTGTCAGAACAAGGCAACCACTTCCCAGACGTATATAGTCTATGGGCGGTCCGGAAGTGGTTAAGGGGGACATATCAGGTGGTTTTTCCAGTTTCGTAACTGAAACCCAGTATTTTCAGCATCCTACGAGGAAAATGTTTGTTTTTGTACCGTGTTAGCCAGTGGGTATGAAATATAAAAAAACAAAAAAACTTGAGAGTCTTCAATAGTTGATACCTTTTTTAATGGCTAACTAATAATGATGACAGATTACAAGCTTGGAGTCCACGGTTCGAGACTCTCTGCTGATTAGGCCCATTGATCTGGGCCTTCATCTAGTCATGTAACCATTGCACTAGATGACAGCATGGCTGACACGTCCCTCACTTTCAGACATCAGCCGAATACCCTACCTAAATTCTGGCCTCGCTGGGTTTGATCTAGCACAATTACTACATGGCTCTCCGCCCCCTGTGACTAGTAAAGGTAAATTTGCGTAAGGTTTTACAAACGTATAACTTGACTTTTCAGCTTCAGAAATCTTAGTGAATGACCATAGACAAGGTCGTGGTGCACATGTTGGGGTTAGTTAAGGGTGGAAAAAGAGTCAGTGAGAGTGCCCTCAACTTATTATGGCATTGTTCCATTGACTACTCCTCCTAGCTGTTGTCTTGGGAAGGGGGGATCCTTGGGGGATTCTTAATTTGGACAATCAGCTAAAGGCAATATATCACCATTTTTTATATATTAAAACTGGATAGGCAGGAGCCTATGCTGGTCTATGTGTGAATTTTCTAGACATGTTCTGTCCAGGGAGGGGGAGTAGAAAAGCATCATCAATTGTCAGTAGTGAATGCAAAGATGGATCAGTTGTGTTCCTTATAGAGGTGTTATCTTCTATTGTAATCCTATCTGTGATATAAATGACGTCACGTGATTGGAATCATCCCCTCAACCCTGGGTCACTCTGCCCCTCTATCTTCTGATTTCAAAGGTAATTTCCTGTGCTATGGGGGCTGGATTTACTATAGTCAGTCAGCCTAATAGCACAGGGAGTAGTGACCCAGGAGTTGGTTCTCATCAGGTGACCTGGGGTCGGAACCTGGCCAGTAGCCCTTGCTCCAAGTGAAAATTCTTTATTAAACACACAATGCGTTTCGGGAAGACAAGTAAATCGAAAATGTATAGATGTAATTTATGTTCTATGGAATATATGAATGCATATTGTCAGCTCCACTTTACATGTCATAGACTACAAAGTGGTATAATTGATACAAAAAAACCCAAAAAAACAAAAACTCTTCAGGCTAATATTCCAGAACACAAAAGCCAGCACCGTAACAGTAAAACAATTCTGCCTGCTGCGATTTCCGTGCCCTGACTCTGCTAATGAACACGATCAGCGTTCCTAATATGTCTAGATGGAAATGAACAAGGACACAACCAATTAGTCTTTTTAGTGATGAATCAATATTGTAGGCGAACACTAAACATATGAGCCGAGCCTCACAAGAGGAGCAGAGAAGAAGCAGGAGCCTGGAATTTGTCGTCTCATTCTCGAGCTGTGCATGGTGGAAGGTGGCGATGAAGTGGGAATAAACAATGGATGAGACTGTACTCCACTAAGATAGTTAATCCTATAATTACTGAGATTTTATGCAAATATGCTAATTACATTGACCCTCGTCTAGGAGGTAAATATTCCAATCCTTTGAGCATACAATATAGGAGTGCAAACAAGTCGATGGAGTCGTTGGATCGCTCTCAGTATTGTTCCATGTTTTCAGACTTTACCATCATTGACACACACGTCATTGTAGGTTTATTTTAGCTTTGCTTTTTTGCGTGTGTTGAATTCTTTTCTTTGTACAATTCTAAGTCTTTTTTCCATGGTTTTCTGTATTATTCTACTAGCCTCTGCCCGTGACTTCATCTGCGTGTTGTTGGCGTCGATGATCTGCCAATATTCAGCAAATTGTTGCCATCGATGGTTTGCCTGTTCCGGCATTTCAGCAGCTCTCAAGCTGTTCTGCTGCTAAACTTGTTCCCCACACCATGCCTATGATTGTTCCGGCATCTCAGCAGCTCGCTGGGACACAATATAATGAGCATATTGTTGGCGCTGATGATCCACCAGCTCCATCGTATAGGCAGCTGTCAAGCTGAGCTACTGCTGAACTTGTTCCTCGAGCTGTGCCCGTGATTGTTCCAGCATCTCAGCAGCTCTCTGGGAAGACATATAATGAGCGTGTTGTTGGCGTTGATGATCTGCATGCTCTGGTATTTCGGCAGCTCTCAAGCTGACCTGAACTTGTTCCTCACACTGTGCTCATGATTGTTCTGGCATATCAGAAGCTTACTGGGATGTCACATAATGAGTGTTTTGTTGGCATAGATGATCCCCCTGAGCCTGTCAACTTCTGGCTCCTTCATAGCTCTAGTTGTTTTAGAATTTTGCGACAAATTAGATTTTCTTTTTCCCAGCATGTTTAAAATGAGCAAACTGCAGTGTGTCATCACTGCTTGGAGCAGATCAGACAATATGCAAATGCTTGTACACAATGGACTCAGTGTTATCTATGTGTTTACATAGAAAGATAACAGACCTTGCTTTATCAGCAATCTTCAATTAACTGAGATACTGCTGCTGTCAAGAGCAGTGTAATATAGTATGTGAACATAAATTCATAACACTCGTGAAGCCATGTCATTTACTAGGATAAAAAGCCTATGTGTTAATCAAGGTTACAAACTATCTATGTGCCAAATTTCATTCAGATCTGTTCAAATGTTTTTTGTGTGATTGAATAACAAACATACAAACATACAAACTTTCACATTTATAATATTAGTTGGGTTGATGCTCGTTTCTCTTATGCAAAGCCATTTTTATAGTTCTTTATGTTGTTCTTATCATTTATACTCCTCTTTTGTTTAAGGTATAAAGGCTCATGGGCTCTGATGTAAGAATTCAGCTTGACCGCTGCCCAAGTGTAGGCTTCTTTAATGGCTGCCACATCTGACTGTAATTCTTAGGTGTATTGATGACTAACTGATGTAGCACTAAGAGCCAGGGGCTCATTTATAACTCCCTGCAAGGTAGCAGTGTCCCTATGTGACCATCAAATAGATAACTGTGCCGCGACCACATAAGATATAGTGCCCCCAACATAGTTAATGGTGGTAAACTGGTAGTACCTGATAGTGCCCAGAGCTGCCATGTAACCGTCAAATTTGTGGTTTGGGCAAAATTACATAAGTACATTACATAAGTTATAGTGCTCTCTCACACAGGTAATAGTGACCCCCAACTACTGTAGTCACCAGTAACTATCAAGTAGGGAACCTTGTCTCAACCACATAAGTTATAGTGCCCCTCATATAGTTAATAGTAATATACTGGGTCATAGTGCTCCTGCCCACATATGACAATTCCCCCACAATTACCTAAGCTAAACTGATCCCACGCATAGGAAATAGTGCCCCTTCCCCCACATAATAACACACAAAGAAGGGAGGAGAGAGAACCAAATGATGGTTCTGATCACATGACCTGGTATTTGAACCAGCCGGGAAGCTTAACAGTCAACACATAAAGGACGCAAATAAAAATGGTCCCAGGAAATCCCAGTTAAAATTCCTCATTCTGAGCTAAGGAGCCCATTGGGTGGTCCTATTTAGTAACTGACAATAATCCCTGCAGTGATTAGGACCGCCCACTGGACTCCTAAGCTGAAATTTTAACAAAAAACTATTTATGCTGACTCTTTTCCTAACAAAAGAATATATCAATCTATTCAGCCCTATACCACAATCTACAGATTAAACTGCATTTTTAAAAAGACAGATTCCCTTAAAGGGGTTTTCCAACCTAATATGTATTGTCTTAGGCTGATAACTTTGTGGGGATCTGCCTCCCAGACCCTATGCAGATAACTGCCTCGGAAGCCTCTGGGTGCTGGAAGATACAGTAGTGGAGGGATGGAAGAGAAACCTTAGCTCTTATTAAGCTCTTAATAAGCTGGACTGGGCCGATCACCTGGAGGCGCTGCACAGAAAGGGCCACAGCAGGCTCTACCTGCTCAGGGGGCTGAGGGCCTTTGGAGTCCAGGGGACACTTCTTAGGGCCTTCTTCAACTCTGTGGTTGCTTCAGCCATCTTCTTCAGAGTGGCCTGCTGGGGGAGTAGCAGATCAACCAGGGACAGATATAGACTTGAAAGGCTGGTTAGAAGGGCCAGCTCTGTCCTGGGGAGCCCCCTGGACCCAGTACAGGTGGTGGGTGACAGAAGGATAGTCCGTGGTGAGCTCCATGCGGGAGAACAACTCCCACCCCATGTATGGGACCTTGATAGCACCGGGCAGTACTGTCAGTGACCGACTGCTTCACCCCAAGTGTGAGAAGGAGCTATCGTAGGTCCTTCCTCCCAACCGTGGTCAGGCTGTATAATCTACATCAGACCAAGCAAAGATCACTCCGCACAGAGAACTAAATGATCCTGAAGTCTTCTTTTCTTTTTTAGTTGCTATGACTGCTTGTATCTGTTTCTATCTTCTATTCTAAGCTTGTATGTGCTTTTTCTTGTAATATAATACTGTATTATCCATGCTACTGTAACACACTGAATTTAACCATGGTGGGACTACTAAAGGATTATCTTATCTTATCTTATATTATTCAAGCAGTACTCTGGTACCACGGCTATACAGCATATGGTTCTACACTCCAATCATATTATTTGAATAGGATCAGATTGTTTTCACTCCCTTTTGACATGTGAAGGCAGCCAGATTAATAGATCCGTGCGGGTTCTGGGTGTTGGACCTCCACAGATCCTACGGATGGCACAGAATGCATCCAGGGCCAGAAAATCTCTTTAAATACCCTGAAGAAGGAAGAGTTCTTTCCGATGACCAAGTAATTGGAAAAAATGAAATATTCATAATACAAATTCTAAATATTTCAACTAGGTCTCAAAAAAATTACCTATAGAACCTTAATTCCGGATCCAGTTATCAGTTTTCGGGGAAAGGTAATTGAAGCTAATCAACCGGCTATTCTTTTCACCTTAACTGGTAAGTAGGATCAAGAAAGAAACAATTAGCGGAGACCCCACGTGTAGAGAACGTGGCGGGAATTTCATTCTCTTTGTCAGTGTGGTGAGATCGGTAAGTTCTTGTGATTTTCATGATAAAATTGTAGGTCTGCATGGGAAATCAGACCTTCGGTGTTTGAAGTAATGTCTCTCCGTTGGAGAAAACCTTCAGGGGACCAACAATTAATCAACATCATTCTGCTCCGAGCTAGAAAGTGCATATTGAACAAATGGATATATAATTCAGCGCTGGCAAATAGACAATTATCTTATCAGCTACAGCTAATAATATCTATGGCGTAATGGGACCTATTATTAGATAAGGAGTCTACTCCCCATAGTTGGGAAAAATAACATAATTATATTACCGAAACCTTAATGGAAAAAAGTTGATGGAAGCCACGGGTAGTTGAAATCAGGTTGTTCCCTGGTCAAGCTCTTTGGCTATTACTACATTTGCCTTATGTACAGTGTGTATACGTTTGATTTTGCTTTTGTTTACCGCATTAGTAAATGACTGAGCAATTTTAGAAAATTGAAAGAAAACACCCAATTTCTTATTCGAGCCATTTCGAGGCATTACTTTGGAGGAATCGTAAAAACCTTTCATGAAAATTGCTTTAGATTAAGGACAAGTCGTAATGTTGAGAAGAATAGGTGAGAAAAGATCATATGGAGTATGGAAATGATACATTGCATCGCTCAACATTGTGTATACTATGTGTCAGGCTTTGTTTTAGGAGATTTGATTAAAGGGTTGTGTGTTTTGTAAAGGTCAATGCATAAAATAAAGTTGCAGTCCTGCTGGAGGACATTGACAGTCTGGTGACTACCCCATGGACACGGGGGAAGTTATCAATCCCTCTATATCACGCCATGCTTGATACATATGTGCATGTGGGTTGGGGGTTACTCAGCCCAACGGATTCATTTTGGAGGGAGTTATAATGGAATCTACGCCAATACCTAACTGGTGTAAATTTTCCTTCTGATGCAAGGACGTCCGACTGGTGTATGAAAAAAGTTACAGCCTCTTCAGTCGCTATGTGAGTCGGCCCTTATTAAGACTGACATATGATATTCCAGTCTTAATAAATCTGTCCTACTGTGCTTCAGTAGTCTGAGACCTTCCCTCTCATCTTGGAAGGACTAAGGTCAGAAGGAGGCTCTTAGACTTCCAAAGGAGAGTGCAGGGTCTAGGTGTCTGATCTAGAGATGAGCGAGTAGTACTCGATCGAGTAGGTATTGGATCAAATACTATGGTATTCAAAATACTCGTACTCGATCGAGTACCACTCGCTGTTCGAATGTAAAAGTTCGATGCAGAACCAGTATTGATTGGCGTAATGCTATACAGTCGGCCAATCAATGCTGGTTCTTCTCCTACCTTTAGAAGTCTTCTCCGTGCAGCTTCCCCGCGGCGTCTTCCGGCTGTTCATTCACTCTGCCAAGCATCGGGCCTGGGCAGCGCCAACTGCGCATGTCCGTTTGTAGTGCGGGCATGCGCATTCGGCTCTGCCCAGGCCCGATGCCTGGCAGAGTGAATGAACAGCCGGAAGACGCCGCGGGGACGCTGCAAGGAGAAGACTTCTCGGAGGATCCAGCCCGACCCTCACTCGTGGACTTGGTAAGTATAATTTGATCGAACGTTGCCTACCCCTGAAACGAGCATTTCCCCCCCCCCATAGACTATAATAGGGTTCAATATTCGATTCGAGTAGTCGAATATTGAGGGGCTACTCGAAACGAATATCGAACCTCGAACATTTTACTGTTCGTTCATCTCTAGTCTGATCCCCAAAAATAAAATAATGATGACCTATCCTTTGGATAGGTTAAAGGTATAAAAACTATATTTGGGCTCAGAAAAAAACATATAAACTGAGGACTCACATTTCGGTAAAGCAACTTTTTTGGATGCAGATGTTGTTGCGATTTTTTGAGCCCACCCTAGGAGTGACCACATAAGTAATGCAAAATATAAATGTCAGGATCTGAGTTGTTTATAAAATTGCTGCATGTTTTCTGGGGATTTGAGCCGGTGTCCTGTGATTCTCTGGTCATTCTCTTTGTTACTGAGCTGTAGGGATAGTGGTTAGGTATCTGCCTTGGTGTATACTTGAGCTTGCTTTGTATCTTGGTGGGTGCGAGCTTCAGGTATGTGTAATTCTCGACAACCTATCAGGTCTTTCTGGGGTCTGTATAAGGCTGACTGCTGGATTCAGTCCTCGACGGTTTTTGTGGTTACCAGATAGGATTCTTGGCCCAGTCTTGAAGGAGAGTTTAGTTGGAGTTGTACAGTTTCTGGAGCTGTATTGGGAGTGGTGTGAGTTTTGTTCTGTGAGAGTCTGCTTTTCCCTCATACATTTCTACTCAACCCCTGTCCTGCATTTCTTGCTGCCTGTCACTGTTTGGTATTAGTGTGTTTCTTTTTTTGGGTTTCAGGTTTGTTTTGCCCCTGTCCTGTGATACCCTTTCCTCACTACTCCACTCTTCCTCTCCTCATTTCTTGTTGTGTGTTTTTTGTTGTGCTGCACCTGTTAGTTCTTCAGCACCTCCCATCCTAGATGTTACTGTTTGCAGCTGCACCTATTCTTTTGTTAGGGGTTACCGCCTCTAGTTTCCCAGTCCCTAGCCTCTTTCAGCTCTCACCCCATCTGTCTGTTAGGTCTTTGCGTTTATAGACCTAGTAGTTGTCGAGGCTGAGCTTAGCTCAGGTACAGCTGACCAACACCCTCAGACAGGGCCTAGTCAGCCGTCATAGCATTAGGGACAGCTTACCTACCCCGCTTTTCTAGTAGTGCTAGCACCATTCAGTATCACGGTTGTCAAGCATTGACACAACCGTGACAATAAAAGGAACACTTTTACTTCTTCCTTTTGCTCAATCCATTCCTAGCTTTGGCTCAAAGAGTTGCAAGCAAAAAAATCTGTATAAAAAAAAAGCTCATCTGTACCGCATTGCTTGGTCTTAGCCTAAAGCAACCCACACATTATAAGTATATGGGGTCTGCCTGACTCTGCCCAGATGATAGATGTCAAGAAGATAAGGATTGGGCAGCTGGGTTTCAACTTCCTGGTCCTTTAGGTCATGGGAAGTTAAGGCCCTGCCAGACATGCCCCCTCTCCCATTTGGTACACATACACAGCTTGGCCAAACCATGCATCCATATGTAGGGAAGTTAGGTGAGATAGCTATCAATTTGGCCAAGAGAGCTGTGTTTTGTATATAGCCAGAAAAGCACCGGGTAACTGGTTTTGGTCAGGTTTGATAAGAATGTCCTTTTTATTTTTATTTTTTGCAAATAAATCATCATTAAGTTGCAGTCTACATAATTGCTTTAGGACCTGCTCATACACTATAGTAGGTCTTTCATCAATGCACTTGATCTTGTAAACTATAAATGATCTACTTCTAGATTTCACAGAAGATGGCTATAGTTATG
This sequence comes from Leptodactylus fuscus, assembly GCF_031893055.1. Classification (NCBI taxonomy): domain Eukaryota; kingdom Metazoa; phylum Chordata; class Amphibia; order Anura; family Leptodactylidae; genus Leptodactylus; species Leptodactylus fuscus. The sequence continues at coordinate 31,492,192 of NC_134265.1, read as the reverse complement.
GCCAAATCTATAATCTGTTTAACTCTCACCATGCTAATGTGGGGAAAATTATTATTAATATTATTTTAACCTACATCATTATCAGTACATCAAGAGTCTGGGGTAGTTGGTAAAATTTAATATAATGTTACATTACATTAATCTGATTATATAAGGGCACTGTTGCTATGACCAGGGGCGGGAGGATGACTAGAATACACATCCTCATTTCTGCCGGAGCTGTTGAAATTGCATAAAACAGTGATCATGTCAGTAAACTCTCAATCCCATTTATCACACTGAATAAGGGGGGTACCCGTTTGGAAAAAAAAACATCATCAGTGCTGGGGGGACAACCTGGGGGGCAATATAAAGCCCCAAGGGTTTTCTCTTGAAAAAAAACCTCTTAAGACATACAAATAGTGTGCCCACCCAACGGGTGTCTTTACACACTTTTACGCAAAGGAACAATTTTATGATATAGATAAAGAATGTTAATATATTGTAATAAAAATGGCAAAGATCAGAATAAAAATAAATTTTTAAAAAATGGAGTATTAAAGAAATAATCAAATGAGAAAACACATTTTGTAAAAGCCCAGAAAAAATATACAAAAAAGGTTCCTAACACCAAAAATTTTGGGATAATATTCTGTATGTTTACTAAAATACAACTATTACAACTATCATTCATGGACCTGAGGTGATAGGGTGTATGATAAAAATTGGGCACTACATGGATCCTGTGCTCACATGGGTGAGTGTAACATCTCTGCCTTTTCGGGTCACTGCGCCACCCTCTGCTCGCGTGCTGCGGCGCAGTAGGCGTGTGCAGTTTGGTTCTTGGCTTAAAGTTTTTCGTTGCACTGTGTGAACACAGCTCTTGTCCTGTGATTGTATTTGCACCACACCCGTCTTCTGCCCTTGTTTGCCTCTGTTCATTAAGTGTTAATTCATGTGATTGACAGCCTGTCTTCCTGTCAACTCCATGGGTGGGTTCTTCCTCCCTATTTAATCTTTGCTCTCATTCACACCAGTGCTTGCTATTGCCGTGTGCATACTTGCTCCTTACTGTCACTATTTCTGCTCGCATTCTAATCCTGACCTTGGCTTTCCCTACAGACTATTCTTTGGACTCCGATTTGGCACTGCATCGCTCTCTTTGTTGTTATTCGTCTTGTCTGCGTTTTATGTCTCACATATCCAGGAAGGGAATGTCTTTGTGGTTGCTGCCTATTACTTAGGACAGGGCCTGGCAATAGGAAGGGTCAGTTGGGGGCTTCAGCTTAGGGCTCACTGTCTCTTGTGTCCTGTCCCAGGGTTCAAAAGCTACCGGGGAATTGCTGTCCTAGCAATTCCCTAACAGTGAGTCTTGGCTCGGGTGCGTGAAAGAGGAAGAGGAAGAAGAAAAGGAGAAAGAGGAAGAAGAGGAGGAAGAGGAAGAAGAGGAGGAAGAAGAGGAGGAAGAAGAGGAAAAAGAAGAAGAAGAGGAAGAAGAAGAGAAAGAGGAAGAAGAGGAGGAAGAAGGAGAAGGAAGAGAAGGAGAAGACGAAGAAGTGGAAGAAGAGGAGGAAGGAGAAGGAGGAGAAGGAGAAGAAGAAGTGGAAGAAGAGGAGGAAGAAGGAGAAGGAGGAGAAGGAGAAGAAGAAGAAGAAAAGGAAGAGGAGGAAGAAGGAGGAGGAGAAGAAGAAGAAGAAGAAGAAGAAGAAGAAGAAGAAGAAGAAGAAGAAGAAGAAGAAGAAGAAGAAGAAGAAAAGGAAGAGGAGGAAGAAGGAGGAGGATAAGAAGAAGACATTTGTAAGAGAAGGCTTTGGTTAAAGAAGAACATGAAAAACATGAGAAATACTGAGATAAATTATAATGTCCCCTTTGATTTTAAATCCTACTTATTTGGGGATAATATGCTGTATTTGTACTAAAATACTATTAGGTGTCCCTAAGTCTTTACAGATCAGACCATTGGGACCATTTTCATGGACCTGATTCACCCATTGAATTGAACTGGTCCATGATGAAAACAAGTGCTGCACAGATCCTATTCTGGTCGTGGACGAATCTTGGCTTGGTCGTGTGTATATAACCTTAGAAAATTATTACTAACCCTAAATAATAACATTATTAATTATAATGAGCATATCGCATTTGTACGTGTTTGGTTAAAAGAAAAACATGATGAACGTGAGAGGTCCGGAGATAAATCATAATATCCCGCTACATTTTAAAGCCTACTTATTTGGGGATAATACGCTGTATTTGTACCAATTGAGATACTGCCCTGGATTAACATACTTTTATCGAGCAGCTTTGTGTAATTGGCCGCGCATTTGCTAAAGAGTAACATTTGATAACTTACAGATGAAAAGTAACATTTAGCATTAGGACACTGACAGCCTGGAAGCAGAAGTGAATATTTTTATTTGTAGCTGTAATTTATTTTTATACAGTGCTGACAGTTTACTTAGCATTTTAGTTAAAAGCATGTAAAATACAATCTTAAATAACGCTCACAACATCCATTCCGATAGAAAGGCTACAGCCAGAAACATAAATAGTAAGAAGAGGTTCTTGTCTGCTCTTAATGGAGTTATATACAACACAAAATGCCATTTTGATTATGTGCTGCTTTAAAAAAATAAGGTCTGGTCTCCGAGGCCGTGTGCGAACAATTACTTAGGGAAGACGGGCAACATTCTGAGACATAAAACCATAATAAAATATAGTGATACCGGACCTTATAACAGATGGGCAGTGATGTCAGGATGATGATGCCAACTCTAGAGAAAGTCTTGTAGCTTTTTGGTCTACTTGTTATGGTCATGTGAGGTTATTGAGGTGTCCTAAGTAAGGCTTATAGGCAATGTACCATGAGGAATGGAAATTAGTTCTTCAGAAGGGGGTAAAAAGTCTTGTACTCCCTACAGGTGGCTGCCCGATAAGTGATACCCATAAAAGAGCCTTCAGATAGGGATATAAGCCATGCCAGACATCCTCTTCTTGTCCCTTGTCAATACTACACCAGTTCGTAAAAAGCTGGGTTCTTTACTAGAGATGAGCGAGTAGTACTCGATCGAGTAGGTATTCGATCGAATACTATGGTATTCGAAATACTCGTACTCGATCGAGTACCACTTGCTGTTCGAATGTAAAAGTTCAATGCAGAACCAGCATTGATTGGCTGAATGCTATACAGTCGGCCAATCAATGCTGATTCTTCTCCTACCTTTAGAAGTCTTCTCCGTGCAGCTTCCCCGCGGCGTCTTCTGGCTCTTCCAGCTCTTCATTCACTCTGCCATCATCGGGCCTGGACAGAGCCGACTGCGCTTGTCCACTTGTAGTGCGGGCATGCGCAGTCGGCTCTGCCCAAGCCCGATGCCTGGCAGAGTGAATGAAGAGCCGGAAGATGCCACGGGGACGCTGCAAGGCGAAGACTGCACGGAGGATCCAGCCCGACCCTCACTCGTGGACTTGGTAAGTATAATTTGATCGAACGTTGCCTACCCCTGAAACGAGCATTTCTCCCCCCATAGACTATAATAGGGTTCGATATTCGATTCGAGTAGTCGAATATTGAGGGGCTACTCGAAACAAATATCGAACCTCGGACATTTTATTGTTCGCTCATCTCTATTCTTTACGCGTTTCCCAAAAAATTCTTGTCCAGGTGTCCACCATTTTGCTCTCTATGTTAATGGGTGTAAAAATTAGAATAAAATTTCTGACTTTTCTTGGGCATCCTCTAGTGTTCCAGTCTTCATCCAAGACTGTACTCCATCTTATTCAGCTCACTTGGGCCAAGTGATTGCTAAAGCCCAAGACGAAGACCGGAATGTTGGAGGTTTGCTGTAGGGGAGCCCAAAAAAGTCAGAAACTTTTTCTTTATTTTTATATACCTTCTATGCTATGATACCCTGGAGTCTGAAGAGACACAGAAGACACTGCAATAAAATACGTTGTATTTCTGCAACGTGGGCCTTAGACTTACAAGTAATGTTCCTTGGGGCAAAATACACAAATAAGCTTTCATCCAGAGGAAAGAATTGTCTCTCAAGTGATAACTTTGATTCAGCCGGGGCTTATATAAAGGTGGGTTATATACTGGGTTATAACCGCCTCCTTGCTATTTTGTGCTTGATCACCAGCTGTAGAAGGCAAATGTTTTTGCTTTAATTTTTGACTCTGTTCACATTTTTCCTTTTAATAACATTTTATGTACACAGGAGGAATATCCGATGGATATGTTGAATTGTCCAAAGACCTCCATTAAAGAGGTCTTTTCAGCACCTCCACCAACCACAGAGAAAAATTTCCAACTGTGCCAGTATCAATATCAGTGGAATTTGTGCCTATTGACAGAAGCTAAGAACATGAATTGGTATACATAGAGGAAGTTCGTCTTTAAAGGGGCTATGGCACAAAAAGCATTTATCCTCCACAAGATAAAGTATAAATACCTGTTCAGTGGTGGGTCTAACCACTGAGACCCCCATGGTCCTGAGATTGGGGGGTCCTTTACCCCATTGTGCATTCAGCCAATTCAAATGTGGGCATGACTGGTGGTGGACGTTGCTCCTAGTCACTTCAAAGGGACTTGGCTATCTCTGGCTCTCCCATTGAATTGAATAAGAGTGACTTCCAACACCAGTCACTGTTACTTTCAGCCTGATCAGTCTGAATACGCAGTGCTGGAAAGAATCTCCCATTCTAAACTTTTGGCATAACCCCTTTTACCCAAATGAAGTTAAAAGAGTGTCTATTTGGTCATCAGACCAGAGAGTTAGCGTAACCTTTATGCCATGTAGGAAAATCAACCAAGTAGGATACTGTACAATCCACTCAATTCAAGACCTTCTTCATACAAGGTTGCTGCCCAATATAGGTGACAATCTCAGGAAATACAGTTCTGTGTAGTAATGGTGTCACTGCTACAAAATTGTCTTAATTCTCTATAGAGTCAAAACCTGTCTGAAAACAGTGTCTAAGAAAGGTCTATAGGACCTACAATGTCTTAGAACTTGGATTAAACAAGTCATGAATGAAGAGTATTGACTGGAGTACTGTACTCCAGCTCAGGATCCTACTGCCCTTGGACTTTCTTACGATAAAAACGTGGGGCAGATTTATTAATTCTCTCTAATTTCGGCCATCTTGGACTATACAGACTTAAAATGCACAAAATTTATCACGGTGACTGATCCTGTATGAGAAATCCATTCCATTGTTTACACCAAGTTCCACCACGTATAAGTTGGCTTGGGTTCGGACAAAAAAAAAAAAGGCATCAATATTTTGGTGTATTTTTGGGTGACAATGTTACATATTAAGCTCTGTCCCTTCCCAGATAAGTCCAGATCCTTTTTAGGTAAACCCATCTGTCCTTCCAGGTACCTAAACTGTCAAAAAGTGTCTAAACAGGTAATAAATGGGGTGTAAAGCTTGTCAATATAATCCAAGGAACGAAAGAAAACTCTGGAGCTACAACACCTTCTATCCCACCAAAAATGCAGTTCCATCAGTTGCGGCTCACTCCCCCACACCTATAGGGAATGAGAAACCATTCAGACCAAGACAATAATGGTAGATGTATTTGGCTCCTGTAATTCTCAGATGTCCATAAGGAGGAAAGAAAACCGACGTCAATATGATGGATTTTTCCAGGCAAATAGAGAATTAAAGAAATATAAAATAAAGGAATCAAATGTCCATATTGAGTATATGGCATTCATAACAGGTTTTTGGTGCCAATTGCAACAGAATTCTTTAACATTTTCAAATAGCAAATCTGCCTCAGAGAGCCATTAAAGAGGTTGCTTTGGATCAGAAAACATGACTGATTTATTTTTCTCAGGAAGTGACATTACACCCATTGGTCACATGGCCATGCTATAGCTCAGTCCCGTTTTTTTCACTGGGACTAAACTGTAGCATTGCTATGTGATCAACAAAGAGAGAAAGCAGCCATGTTTTCTAAACCTACACTGCCCCTTTAAGCTTGTTTCACACCATCTGATAAAGCCAGCCCTAGAGATGGGCAAACCTCTTGAACTTCATGAGAATATGTATGAGGTTTGCCAGCAAGTTTTTCTTCTGAAAGTGCTGTTATTGTACTGCGGAGTTTCTTCAGACTCTAGAATATAATAAGTGGAGATTAGGGTTGAGCGATCGTGTTCGGAAAAGATCGGATTCCGATCTGAGAAAATTTTACGATCGTGAATTCCGAACACGATCTTTTTAGGTGGGATCGAGATCGGTAGTATTTCCCGCAATGCTTTGCTTAGCCTTCACACTGAGTATATAGTGTATACTCAGCGTGAAGGCTCCGCTGCGGTTCCATAGGAATGACTGGAAGCAGCCGGCACACAGCCTTAACCCCCTGCGCGCCGGCTGCCTCCATTCATTCTAATGGGAAACTAAAGTAACATCTCTAGTAGCTACTTACCTCCAGAGATGGCTGCTCCGGTCCTGGTGTTCTTCTTCGCCTTGCTGCCGCTCCACACTGCTCTTCTCGCCTCGCTGCCCTGCCTCCCAGGTTAGTGTTTAAAGAGCTAGGAAGGCGGGGCTTGTGGCTTAGGAGAGTGTGGGCGGGTACAGGGTGGAGAAACGTGATGTCTCCCCTCGCAGTACCCGCTCACACTCTCTTAACCCGCCCACACTCTCCTAACCTAGGAGTCAGGGGGCAGCGAGGTGAGAAGAGCAGCGTGGAGCGGCAGCGAGGCGAAGAAGAACACTGGACCAGCCATCTATGCAGGTAAGTGGACACCAAGGGGGACTAAGTAGCCAGAGGATTAAAAAAAAATCCTCTGGCTACTTAGTGATTCACTACACAGCGTGGATTATAACAATTAAAGTGTTCAATTGTTAGATTCCATGCTGTATAGTGAATAGGATTGCTTTTAAAATCCCATCTCCAATTAATAAAAAAATCCCATTGACTTGCATTGGGATCGGAATTGGGATCGAGATCGGGTTCGAATGAAAAATGATCGGAAATCGGATTTTAAAATCGATCCTGAAAAGTCAAGATTGGCTCAACCCTAGTGGAGATCTTACAGTGGTGGGGAGTGCAGTAAAACAAAAAATGCTGATAGTCACCTTTTCTCACATATCTTGGCTCCCTCGTGGCATCTGGTGCATCTTCTGTCCTCTTTGTATCATTTCTGGACCTTAGGACCTTCATGCAAGATGAAGATGGACCAACCAAATCTGAACAGATTGGAACAATGATCAGTGTTCATCCAAAAGAGTGAACATAAGTTTTCTTCATTGATATATGAGGCACACACAACATGTTTTGGGTTTAGACCCTTCTCAAGTGCATAAATTAACTAATACGTGGATGCCACAGTGTGAAGCCGAGGAACACACTATAGCATCCATGTATTAGTTAATTTATGTACTTTAGAAAGGGCCTATACCCGAAACGCGTTGAGTGTGCCTGTTCTATCAATAAAGAAAACTTTTGTTTACTCTATTGGATGAGCGCGGATCATTGTGCCGGTCCATTCGGATTTGGTTGGTCCAGGTTTGGATTGGTGCTCTTCCCTTAGGACCGTTTTGTCATGGATCTTAGGAGACCACTGAGGTCTGTGAGGACCAATGATGTGGACTGAGCACCACACACTGTAAGGGGGCCAAGGAGAGATGAGTATCAGTATTGTTTTTCTTTACCGTACCTTCCCTTGGCATCCACTTATGGATGGGGTCTGGGGTCTAAAGAATAGTGGTTCGTGGGTGAAGAAAACCATCAATCTCAGGTTTGGTCAAACACCAAATTTTGGTCAAATTTGCAAGGAACCTATCTCTTTACAGACCGATGCGCTCATCTCCAGTCAGTATGGCTGGACAGTATCAGCCTGTTAAGGGATAAAGGGACAGCCCGATATGGAAATATAAAAAATGCTCCAGAATTAGTTGATATCGAATAAAATAGACATGTCAGAAGACACGACCTTGGACAACCCCTTGGACGTTGCTCGTACATCTACCATACAATGCCCTTGCTTACTCGGTACTCGACTGCCTTCATGAACCATATAATATTGTAAAATTTTACAGGTCCTTCCATTCCCGACACAATTTCTCTACACCAGCTCACAACAGATGGGAAATTGTATTTGTAAGAAATGGATCCTCTGACTCCTCCTTCCTCACTCCTTGTAATCAAATATTTCCTCGGGTCTAATAAGGAGCGAGACAGCTGACATAAATGCCTGTGTACGTTTTCCTTTCATGATACTCTCTCCGTGTCAGCTGAACCATGGACTATATTGTGCGGAGGGCAGACCCATTCCTTTGGGGGCTGAAGTTATATTGATTCTTTATTAAGCTACACAGATGCAAAAAAAAAAAAAAAAGGAGGGATTGTGACTGATTATTCCGGCACGCTAGCGGAAATCTCAGACAAAAAGAAAAGACGTCTTGGTATAAGGGAAATAACACTTTGTGTCCTGTGATAGTCACTTCTGTATTCTGCGAAAATCTACTTTGTGCCGAAAAAGCGAAGAGGTATCAGAAGCTGCAGGAGGCGAGGGGTTAAGGTTCAGTCAAGCAAGTTTATTGGCAAAGACAGAAGAGTATTTTGCGGAATATGTGTTGAGGCTGTCTCTTTGGTGATAGGATAGGCTCTGACAAAATGAGTTAGTGACCCCTCTCAGTGCTGCCTAACATATGCTGGCACAGATGCTACCATGCAGATTCCCACTGGGAGCCGGACAGGGAAGGAATATTGAATATTAGGGTAATTTAGACCATGAAGGATTAGGTTTGCTCATGAAAAGCAAATAATTGTGTTGTGGAGAGGAGGACAAAGAGAAGTAATTAAACATCAGCTTTATAAGCTGCCCTCATTGACACATGTAACATTTTATGTGTGAAGCTTGGACGCTTTAGGACAGGGGGGATTTGTAGTCCCCTGAGAACTCTTTTTTAATTTAAGATACAAACCCTTCACAAACAGGGACACAGTCATTGGGCTATTTATGGCTAAAAGGCAACAAGTATTCAGTGAATAGCAATACAAAAAGGCAAAGGATGGAAGAAGAGAGATTATAGGTAGATATGCTAGATAGGTACAAGATAGAGGGATAGATGCAAGGTAGAAAGATAGATAGATAGATAGATAGATAGATAGATAGATAGATAGATAGGAGATAGATAGATAGATAGATAGATAGATAGGAGATAGATAGATAGATAGATAGATAGATAGATAGATAGATAGGAGATAGATAGATAGATAGATAGATAGATAGGAGATAGATAGATAGATAGATAGATAGATAGATAGATAATAGAACAATTGCTACAATGTAAAAAGATAGATAGATAGATAGATAGATAGATAGATAGATAGATAGGAGATAGATAGATAGATAGATAGATAGGAGATAGATAGATAGATAGATAGATAGATAGATAGGAGATAGATAGATAGATAAATAGATAGATGATAGATAGATAGATAGATAGATAGATAGATAGATAGGAGATAGATAGATAGATAGATAGATAGATAGATAGATGATAGATAGATAGATAGATAGATAGATAGATAGATAGGAGATAGATAGATAGGAGATAGATAGATAGATAGATAGATAGGAGATAGATAGATAGATAGATAGATAGATAGATAGATAGATAGATAGATAGATAGATAGGAGATAGATAGATAGATAGATAGATAGATAGATAGATAATAGAACAATTGCTACAATGTAAAAAGATAGATAGATAAATAGATAGATAGATAGATAGATAGATAGATAGGAGATAGATAGATAGATAGATAGATAGATAGATAGATAGATAGGAGATAGATAGATAGATAGATAGATAGATAGATAGGAGATAGATAGATAGATAGATAGATAGATAGATAGATAGGAGATAGATAGATAGATAGATAGATAGATAGATAGATAATAGAACAATTGCTACAATGTAAAAAGATAGATAGATAGATAGATAGATAGATAGATAGATAGATAGATAGGAGATAGATAGATAGATAGATAGATAGATAGATAAATAGATAGGAGATAGATAGATAGATAGATAGATAGATAGATAGGAGATGGATAGATGATAGATAGATAGATAGATAGATAGATAGATAGATAGATAGATAGGAGATAGATAGATAGATAGATAGATAGGAGATAGATAGATAGATAGATAGATAGATAGATAGATAGGAGATAGATAGATAGGAGATAGATAGATAGATAGATAGATAGATAGATAGGAGATAGATAGATAGATAGATAGATAGATAGATAGATAGATAATAGAACAATTGCTACAATGTAAAAAGATAGATAGATAGATAGATAGATAGATAGATAGGAGATAGATAGATAGATAGATAGATAGATAGATAGATAGATAGATAGATGATAGATAGATAGATAGATAGATAGATAGATAATAGAACAATTGCTACAATGTAAAAAGATAGATAGATAGATAGATAGATAGATAGATAGATAGATAGGAGATAGATAGATAGATAGATAGATAGATAGATAATAGAACAATTGCTACAATGTAAAAAGATAGATAGATAGATAGATAGATAGATAGATAGATAGATAGATAGTAGATAGATAGATAGATAGATAGATAGATAGGAGATAGATAGATAGATAATAGAACAATTGCTACAATGTAAAAAGATAGATAGATAGATAGATAGATAGATAGATAGATAGATAGGAGATAGATAGATAGATAGATAGATAGATAGATAGATAGATAGGAGATAGATAGATAGATAGATAGATAGATAGGAGATAGATAGGTTGACCTAGTACATAGATAAGGCAAGGTAGATAGACAGATACAAAATAGATAGTTAGCCAGAAAGATGGATAGATAACTAGATAGGTAGATAGATAGATAGATAGATAGATAGATAGGAGATAGATAGATAGATAGTTCCATTTTTGTTAGCAGAAAGATACGTGGCACTTACAGAATAAAACAACCCTTTGCTGATTTTGGAGTGCTGTCTTATTTTTTGGTTATATAGATTTGCAGACATGATGCTGCTTTGAACAATTTTTTGTAGATAGATTTTTTTTTTTTTTTTTTGAAGATGGATAGATACACCTATTACATAGATAAACAGATGGATATAAGACAGATATAGATAATCTGGTAGATGATAGATATAAAGTGGATAAATAGTAAATAGAGATAGATAGATAGATAGATAGATAGATAGATGATAGATAGATAGATAGATAGATAGATAGATAGATAGATAGATAGATAGATATGATACTGTACAGAGATAGATAGTTTGTTCTAGAACACACAGACACAACGTGGACTATACACTGAGCAGTAGAGGAATAAAGCAAGCAATCTTAAGCATATTAGTACAATGAATCCTACATTCGGTGCGGCAATGTCTGGGCTGTTCGCATTTTCACAATTACGATTGTTCACTAATTGCTCTTTCTGATGGATAATCTCTAAACCTTCCTGACAAACAGAAGGCGTTAATGCACTTAAAACCGCACTAACCCCACAAAAAAGTTTTGGAATGTAAACAGAATGCCTTGTCCATTTTATGATAAAATAGGTTATATAAACATAAATGGGACAAGTCCGTGCGGTGCAATTATAGGGGTTGTACAGCAGGTAACTGACCATTTATTCCCAGGAGACCCGCAGACATGATGGAGAGGTTTCTCCATTTATCTACATTCCTTCTCATCTTTCAGTCTGCATTAAAGAAGAGGTTAACACTTGGTGATCCCTCTATAATGGCCAGTTTTAGGGATAGCGGTTCCCCAATGCAGAGTCATGTTAGACCAGCTATTCCAGGGGGAGTCATATGCAGATCCTGGTTGACGTTACAGATATGGTATATAGCGGGAGGAGGAGGTGCAGCGATACCAAATTTATATAGTTTTTTTATGTACTACTTTTCCACAAAAAACATCATGGTCTTGACATCGTCATGCTCTGAGAGTCATAAGTTTTTTCTATTTCTCCATCCAAGGAGCTTCGTGGATGAGTGGGATTTGTAGACAATGTGACCAAAAAGCAGCAACTCCATTTCCGTTTTTATTTTTTAATTTATTTTATTTACCTTGTTGCAAACTAAACTCCTGCTACAATGTTGTAAAGATCCATCACCGGTGCATGTCCACATAACAAAGCGGAATACAGAGGAATAGTCCATTTACTATGTTCACTGTGTGGCATAAATAGTGTTTTATATGAAGTTGTCAATATTAGTGACGTTTTTTTGTGTGCCTTAAAAAGTGGACTTCTTATTTTTTTTTTTTTTTTAATCCCAGTATGGAACATAAACAGTAAAGGTAAGGAGTGTGAATTGTGCTGCAGTGTTGTGGTATATTATATGATACGATATGGGGGCGTAATTACTGGGATATTAGGGAGCCCAGCAGCAGCCGCCATGGATTTTTTTTGTTTGTTTTTTAATAGGTCGTTAACAGGCCCTATTTATTTACGTATTTACTTATCCTTGCTTGTGCTCACGGCCGCCGGCGCTTCCCCTTCTGCAGAGGCGGAGCAGGAGCCAGGATCGGTAAGTAACGAACCCCACAAACACCTCTATCATTATACTTGGAAGTGTCTTTTCAGACCCCTGAGTATAATGTTCGGAATGTTAGGAGAGGTGAGTGAACATAAAATCCATTGTTACTTACCTCTCCTGGGCTACAGAAGGCTTTGTCCTTATGCATCGCAATGCAAGTTTGGCTCAAGTGATGTCTCTTCCATTATTGAAGATGTCATCAGCGGAGAGTGCACCGGAGCCAAGGAGAGGTAAGTAACAGTGTTTTTTTCTCTTTGTATCCTCCCCTGGATCTCCAATTATTATACTCTGGGGTCTGAAAAGATCCCAGAGTATAATAATTGTTCATGAGTGGTCCACAATAGGACATAATACTGTGTGCAGGGGTCACTATGGGGCATCACACTGTGTGCAGGGGTCACTATGGTGCATAATACTGTGTGCAGGAGCCACTATGGGCATAATACTGTGTGCAGGGGCCACTATAGGGCATAATGCTGTGTATAGGGGCCACTATGCGGCATAATACTGTGTGCAGGGGCCACTATGGGGCATAATACTGTGTGCAGGGGCCACTATGGGGGATAATACTGTGTGCAGGGGCCACTATGGGGGATAATACTGTGTGCAGGAGCCACTATGGGCATAATACTGTGTGCAGGGGCCACTATGGGGCATAATGCTGTGTATAGGGGCCACTATGCAGCATAATACTGTGTGCAGGGGCCACTATGGAGCATAATACTGTGTGCAGGGGCCACTATGGGGCATAATACTGTGTACTGGGGCCACTATGGAGCATAATAGTGTGTGCAGGGACCACTATGGGCATAATACTGTCTGTAAGGGCCATGGAGCATAATAGTGTGTGCAGGGACCACTATGGGCATAATACTGTCTGTAAGGGCCATGGGGCATAATACTGTGTGCAAGGGCCACTATGGGGCATAATACTGTGTGCAGGGGCCACTATGGGGGATAATACTGTGTGCAGGGGCCACTATGGGGTATAATACTGTGTGCAGGGGCCACTATGGGGCATAATACTGTGTGCAGGGACTACTATGGAGCATAATACTGTGTGCAGGGACTACTATGGGGCATAATAGTGCATTCAGGAATGCAGGGGAGGGGAGTCGGACAGTCGGTGGGGCTCTTTGAGTTGGTAGAGTTGGTCGGGGGGGGGAGGGGAGGCAATGTCAAATGTTTACCTTTGGGCCCCACCATTCCTGGTTACGCCACTGCATTGTAGGTTGCATCGAACTTGTTCGACCCCAACCAAATCCGTGACCAAGCTACTGAGTGCAAAAACAATTCTTGAGAGGTTCACCGATCTCTTAGAACAGATTATCTCTCTCTCCCTGTACAGTGACTTCTGCAAAGAGCATGCCTAGAAAACTCTACCAAAGGCCGTCCGCAACCTGTCCCCTCCATATATATCTGGCGTAATCTCCTGATACCTCCCCACACATAATCTCCATTCCTCTCAAGACCTCCTACTTTGCTCGCACACAACCACCTCCAACACTTCTCCCAAGCATCCCCCATACTCTGGAACTCACTACCACAACACCTACGACTGTCTCCCACAATCACAAGCTTCAAGAGGACCCTGAAGACTCACCTCTTCAGGAAAGACAACAACCACCAAAAAGATACTGCCACCACGCCACCATCGGAACAGCTTCTACCAGGTGTCTCTATCCTCCTGCCTTCATAGATTGTATGACCTCTCTCTTGGTCACTAAGTTAGTCTTTAGTACTTGATTTTTTCATTATGTTTATGAAACCTCTTCAGGTATAAAGCCCCGTGAAATGTATCGTTCACAAAAAATAAAATAAAAATAGTATAATAATAGTATAAATAGTAATAATAATCCTAGAACCATCTATTGAGTTTGAGAATGGCCTATATACAATACTTGAGTGTTATCTAAAAGTATATTTCGAGGATGTTGTCACAATTCTTATTGATCTTGGCAATATAGTTCAGAAGCACAAAATGTAGAGCAAAGTTCCGGTCCAGTAATATCTCACAAGTGGAGTCCAATTGCCCAGTACAATGTGTTGACTCGTTGACTGTACCCCTTTTCTGCTGTCACACTTCGTGTTTTTCCCTCTACATACATCAAGACCATCTATGAAACATTGCACTAAATTCTGCTCCAACTCTTTATATTCCATTCTCAGTCATTAGAATTTCCGAAAGCCCAAGGAAGTAACTTTCCGAAATTTGTCAATAGAATGTGAAATGAGAAGGTAAAGTGGAGACATTCTCGAGATTGTGCTGAAAAGTATTTTCCCCCTCACAGGAGAAGGAACGAAGGCGATGTGTTCTGGTTCATCGGAGGTGCGATCACACTCAATATGCTGATTCTACAGGATAACGTATTTCCCTTCACAAAGTAATGCTCGCCAGTCAACAATGGAATTACAATAACTGCATAAATGCATTTTAGTGAAGGTGCAAATGTCCGGTGGCAAGACGGACAAAATCCCTTTTAATTGAAGTGTAATATGAAATATTAAGTCGTGGCTGTTCACCGTTTAAGGAATAGACTGAGATCTCTTCTCCGGTATCTGTCCTGGGAAATCACCGTAACAGTTGTGGCTGGGTTGTGAGCATGACAAAGGCAGTTCAAGGAAACCCAGGCGACATCTATTACTGGAAATATTAGTAAGATTCAAGGACATATACTTTGGCTTTAAAACTTTCAGACCCTTTTCGAGGATGTGGCACCTTTTCATGTTCAATGGCCTCATTGCTCAAGGACACTTGAGCATAGATTGTTTATATGCACATTCATTGGAAGTGCAGACAGAATTCTTAAGTCTGTGCAGGTAAAAGTCATGTATTCATCCCATCTTTTATTAGAAATAAATACATATCACAAAGAAATCTTAGCATATTGCACAGAGAGTGGAAGAATAGTGGTGTAATGATCCGTGATAGAATAGATATTCTACCGTAAGTAAGATGAGTAGCTGAACCTTAGAGAGTACGGCGGGAGGATTGTCTAAGTCAAGGATTAACACAATGTAACCACCTCGCTAAATTAAAATGTTACAACAATGATAATAATGATGTTGTTGATGATAATGAAAGAAGACGAGAGAAGAACATTGTGTAGAGATGGATACAAATCCTGCAAAACTATCAGTCATAGCTTGATATGATGGCACAAAACTCAGCCATGAGCTGAGAGTAGATACTGTGCTGTCTACACTTAACCCTGACTAAGGAATTGTTCTACTGCCTAATGTATATACCTAAGGAAATCAAATCTTGTTCTCCTAATTTGTTTCAATAGCTTTAGAATCAATAGCAGCATGTAAAATATTATACTGCAGTAATGAGCAGTGTGGCTGTGAATTCAGCATTGGAGTGAGATAAAATACTCACTAGTTGCATTTTTTGTCTCAGTCTCTCTAGCTTCTCCCTTCCAAAGGTAGCACTTGTAACCTGATCCTTCTGTGAACTACAAATCCATCTGCATCAGTTACTCTTTAAATGGAAAACATTATATAGCAGTAATGAGCAGTGTAGCTGTGAATCCAGCACTGGGGTGAGATAAAATACTTACTAGATGCATTTTTTGTCTCAATTTTTCCAGCTTCTCCCTTCTAAAGGTAGCAGCTGTAACCTGATCCTTCTGTGAACTAAAAAAATCCATCTGCATCAGTTACTCTTTAGTTCAAAGGCCTTCATCTTAGCATCCAATTAAAGTGGGATTCCAGCAACAAACATATTCAATAGATAAGTGAAAGCTGAGCGTCTCCAACAATTCAGAGGTCACTACAAAGATAGAAGCTGATGTTCTGTCACCCTAGACTGTATGATGTTGATCAAACAGCTAAGCATCATCAAGAACTCAAAATAGGCAAAAAAGGGCTCCCAAGTTATTTCATGATTTGTTTATTGATGTGTGTATATATACATATATATTTGGGAAAGGTAGCTTGGTAGCAACAGTGTTGAAGACCCGACCAGTCAAACACAGGGACACAAATCTTGTATCAAACAGGTTTATTTACAAAAACACAGCAAAACAAAAAAAAAAACAAAAAAACCTTGACTTCAGGTAGAAAAAATGAGCAAAATAAAATACAGCCTTAACTTTGGCAAAACAGTAAGAAACAAAATCCTGCTCGTCTGAGCAACTAAGTAAACAGTAATAGCAAGCTAACTATATGTGTGGCTTACTAACAGCCACACAAACAAACAAATAAGCACAGTTGCACATCTGCAACATCAATGATGTCCTCCCGATAGGGAAAGTATGCACTGGCAGGGGGCCCCTGTGTGCTGAGGACCTGGGCAGTTGCCGGCAGCCAGCCATCTTTAATTATTACATTGTTGCCTGCATCCTGGGGCCCCCGAGGTTACCGATCCGGCACCTGACACTATTAACCCTCATTTTGTCAATGCAAATGCATTGGTTAGGTGCCCGATCGGGGCCGTAACCAATGTATCTGCATTAACAAAATGAGTACTAACAGTCGGGGCTCGGGGCCCACTGGGGGATTCCCCGGTTCCCCAGTGGGCCAGTCCAACCCTGGACCAACACCTGGCTGAAGCCTACTCCAGACTCGCCCTGGATTAGCAATGCGAGAATCATAATGAATCCTAAAGGTGAGTATATTGAAATTATTGGCCTAGATTTACTATTTGGGCTGTGCTGAGAAAGTGGCCAAAAATGCACCTTGACTTGGCAAGAGGGTGGCATGGGCTGGGCGGTCAGATTTACTACAATACATGGTAACAAATTGGCAGAAGTTTCCGTTCAGGCTCATCGACATGGCCAACAATGACTAAGAGGTCGGAGCTTCTTACTAATTCAGGTGCATTTTGAGCTTGTTGAGGGATGACTGGTGTGGGGATCTATAGTTGTATCATAATAACAATTATATTGCAACATTGTTTCAATATACAAAACCGAAAAAAATTCCAACAACTAATTTTTTGCTTTAAATTAAAAAAAAAGGTAATTTTTTATTACAAAAAATAAACTAATCAATGTTATTTGCCTTCTGTATTTATTAGAGATGAGATTTTCTGTCATTACGATGTTACTCTATTTTTACTCTGACAAGGTCAAATAACTGAAAAAATAGAGATGGGTCAGCGAGAGGGGAGAATAACAGAACTGCAGTGAAATGGCGCTCCATTGGCTTTTGTATTGATTCAGAGTGTGTCAAAAGGGTCTTTTGTCGTGCCCCTACCGCAGCATACTAATTTGCTAGATCAAGTCTGTCAGAATATCGACTAGAGGTAAAGAACTACAGTGGCAGCTTTTGTATTTTATACAGCAGGGAGCCTGTGTGTGAAACAGGATTATCAGGGGGTCATGACGAGAGTCAAGGGACGTCCATCACTTCCCCTCTGGTAAAGCAATGGGGCGGGAGTGCCTGTGATTAAGCTGTAGAGGACAGCAGGGAGAGAACTGAACAAGTCAGGAACATGGACATGTAAATCAGCCTCTCCTCTGTTAACCACATACTTCTAATGAGGTATTCACACCGGCTATACAAATATCCAAACAGCTGCCGAAATATGGAATTCACATACAACCCAAAAACCCACACAAAGCTATATAGCTCTCCTTATTATGTACTCAGAAGAAAATCACCTGTACATTGAACGATATATATATATATATATATATATATATACATATGTATATCAATTATAATGTGTATATATATATATATATAATTCTGTATACATTTAGTATATTGCGCATCGATGGGAATCAAATTCTGATGTCAGAACTCGTCAATTATACAGATGAGTAATGCTAAAGAGATATTATTTATCCCCTCATATCTATATCTATCTATCTATCTATCTATCTATTATCTATCTATCTATCTATCTATCTATCTATCTATTTATCTATCTATTATATCTATCTATCATCGTCTATCTATCTATCTATCTATCTATCTATCTATCTATCTATCTATCATCTATCTATTGTCTATCTGTCATCGTCTGTCTATCTATCTATCTATCTATCTATCTATCTATCTATCTATCTATCTATCTAGCTATCGTCTATCTGTCATCGTCTGTCTATCTATCTATCTATCTATCTATCTATCTATCATCGTCTATTTATCTATCTATCTATCTATCTATCTATCTATCTATCCATCCATCCATCTATCTAGCTATCTACACTCACCGGCCACTTTATTAGGTACACCTGTCCAACTGCTCGTTAACACTTAATTTCTAATCAGCCAATCACATGGCGGCAACTCAGTGCATTTAGGCATGTAGATATGGTCAAGACAATCTCATGCAGTTCAAACCGAGCATCAGTATGGGGAAGAAAAGTGATTTGAGTGCCTTTGAACGTGGCATGGTTGTTGATGCCAGAAGGGCTGGTCTGAGTATTTCAGAAACTGCTGATCTACTGGGATTTTCACGCACAACCATCTCTAGGGTTTACAGAGAATGGTCCGAAAAAGAAAAAACATCCAGTGAGCGGCAGTTCTGTGGGCAGAAATGCGTTGTTGATGCCAGAGGTCAGAGGAGAATGGCCAGACTGGTTCGAGCTGATAGAAAGGCAACAGTGACTCAAATAGCCACCCGTTACAACCAAGGTAGCCAGAAGAGCATCTCTGAACGCCGCACAGTACGTCGAACTTTGAGGCAGATGGGCTACAGCAGCAGAAGACCACACCGGGTGCCACTCCTTTCAGCTAAGAACAGGAAACTGAGGCTACAATTTGCACAAGCTCATCGAAATTGGACAATTAAAGATTGGAAAAAAGTTGCCTGGTCTGATGAGTCTCGATTTCTGCTGCGACATTCGGATGGTAGGGTCAGAATTTGGCGTCAACAACATGAAAGCATGGATCCATCCTGCCTTGTATCAACGGTTCAGGCTGGTGGTGGTGGTGTCATGGTGTGGGGAATATTTTCTTGGCACTCTTTGGGCCCCTTGGTACCAATTGAGCATCGTTGCAACGCCAAAGCCTACCTGAGTATTGTTGCTGACCATGTCCATCCCTTTATGACCACAATGTACCCAACATCTGATGGCTACTTTCAGCAGGATAATGCAATGCCATGTCATAAAGCTGGAATCATCTCAGACTGGTTTCTTGAACATGACAATGAGTTCACTGTACTCCAATGGCCTCCACAGTCACCAGATCTCAATCCAATAGAGCATCTTTGGGATGTGGTGGAACGGGAGATTCGCATCATGGATGTGCAGCCGACAAATCTGCGGCAACTGTGTGATGCCATCATGTCAATATGGACCAAAATCTCTGAGGAATGCTTCCAGCACCTTGTTGTATCTATGCCACGAAGAATTGAGGCAGTTCTGAAGGCAAAAGGGGGTCCAACCCGTTACTAGCATGGTGTACCTAATAAAGTGGCCGGTGAGTGTATGTGTCTATCTATCTATCTATCTATCTATCTATCTATCTATCTATCTATCTATCATCTATCTATCTATCTATCTATCTATCTATCTATCTATCTATCAATCATCTATCTATTGTCTATCTGTCATCGTCTATCTATCTATCTATCTATCTATCTATCTATCTATCTATCTATCATCTATCTATCTATCTATCTATCTATCTATCTATCTATCATCTATCTATTGTCTATCTGTCATCGTCTATCTATCTATCTATCTATCTATCTATCTATCTATCTATCTATCTATCCATCCATCCATCTATCTAGCTATCTATGAGTCTATCCATCTATCATTGTCTATCTATCTATCTATCTATCTATCTATCTATCTATCATCTATCTATCTATCTATCTATCTATCTATCTATCTATCATCTATCATCTA